>NC_077223.1:20608563-20785799 GCF_024763615.1 Phlebotomus papatasi | reverse complement strand
ATGATTGTGCTAGGCGTGATTTCAAGTGCAATACTAACCGTATTATGATTGAGTTGTGCGTGATTTTAAGAGTATTTACCGTTTTATGATTGATCTGTGCGTGATTTTAAGCGCATTTACCGTTTTACGATAGATATGTGCGTGATTTTAAGCGCAGTTACTGTGTTATGATTGAGCTGTGCGTGATTTTAAGCGCATTTTCCGTTTTATGATTCACCTGTGCGTAATTTTAAGAGTATTTTCCGTTTTATGATTGTGCTGTGCGTGATTTTAAGCGCATTTACCGTTTTATGATTGTGCTGTGCGTGATTTTAAGCGCATTTACCGTTTTATGATTGATCTGTGCGTGATTTCAAGCGCACTTATCGTTTTATTATTGTGCTGTGCGTGATTTTAAGTGCAATACTAACCGTATTATGATTGAGCTGTGCGTAATTTTAAGCGCATTTTCCGTTTTATGATTCACCTGTGCGTAATTTTAAGAGTATTTTCCGTTTTATGATTGTGCTGTGCGTGATTCTAAGCGCATTTACCGTTTTACGATAGACATATGCGTAATTTTAAGCGCATTTACCGTTTTATGATTGATCTGTTCACATTTTTAAGAACGATCTTAACCTTATTTTTATTGTGATGCCCGTGCATTTAAGCGCAATGTGAACCGTTTTATCATTGGGCTGGGCGTACTTGTGGTGGTTTTTTTTTTAACCCTTTTAAACTTCAGCTATATATAGCACAGGGTTAATCGTTTTATACTTGAACTGTACATGTTTTAAATATTTTTTATACCATTTTGTTATTGATTTGCGTATTTTTTCTAAAGATATCTGTGACTTTAAAACTTGTGTATAAAGTGTTTTTCTGTGACTTTAAAACTTTAAGGATAAGCGTGACTTTAAAATATTTAATTTTAAAAATTAAGCCTTCCAAAAATTAACATTTTTTTGTTCATGATTGCATATAGTTCTTTATATATTTGAAATTCAATACATTGTTCTCTATATGGATGTTGGTTTTCTCCTAAAATGTCCCATTTCATTTCTTTCGCAAAGTTATTAAAAAATCATACTTTGATAAAATTGATTGAAAATATGAATATTTTAAGCTTTAAATACATTTGACCTTGAAAAATTACATGAAGGAATGTTTCAAGGTCATTGGTATGTATGAACGAAATATCCGCCTGGAGAACGTCTAAAACACATGTGACAATGAGAACTCTCGGATGAGTAGTTTTAGAAATATACCAAAAAAACACGTTTTTTTTAGAGAAAGGGAGGGGTGGAGGAAAATGAAGATCTCAGTTAGATTCCCAAGGTTAACTTATAAGGGGGTTACCCGAAGACCCCAAGTCGCTATTTCTAACGCTCTGGCTGCTAGAGCCAAAATTATGAATTTTGATCCCCAACCCCACCCCCTGTAGCGGGGGCATCGATGCCAATCAAAGTTTTTTACTATCACCATTGAATTTGAGATGCCAAAATTAGGTAATATGCAAAGTTTTATGAATGAACTCGCTGAAGAGTCCGATAACCTCTCTTATCAGTGTATTTTACAGTTTGACAACCAACTTTGATTTCACGAAGATGCCCGAATATTCGGCTTTGACAGCTTTGGCCACCAAAAAAATAAATTGCCTGTTAAAATATTTCAACTAGATATTATTTTTCATTTAGAAAATGGTCTTCAGCAAAATTGTAGAGTAATAAAATTCCTATAAGAATGTTCTGATTACAAATCTCTTTAGTCTTACGGTAATCAGCGAAAAAATATAAATTTTCCGTGTGGTGGCTTTTTGTTGCAATCCGCTTTATTTTAATTGTCTCTAAACAAAGTATGTAAAAGAGTATTAAACAATATACTAATTTTAAAAAAGTTGAGACTCATTTTTCTTAAAGGTTAGAGTCTATTACAACCTTAATTCAGAACTATAAAGAAAAAGTATTATATTAACAATAAAATAATTCATATCATTTAATAAAGAGAATTTTTAATAAAATATAAATATAATATAATATATTATGACCGGCGCACAATAACTTTTGTTTGTAAACATGTTTTCAAAATTTGCCATGTGAATGAGCGAGATGACTAGATCTAGATCTCACTCACTCTCATTTAAATGTGAAAAACATGTTTACTAAACAAAAGTTATCGTGCGTTGAGCATTATAATCAAAATATTTTCAATATATTGTTTTTTATTCTTCTGGTTGAAAATACTATTGTTAATTTAATCCATAAAAGATTTTTTGTTGGCCGGATTAAAAAATTGAAGTGAAAACTTTATTTTCTCATGCCAAAATGCAAAATATGTGTAAATTGCATAGAATGAGACAGTGGAATTGTCCACCAACATTTCCAGACATTTCCTTGGTAGTCTTTTTTTCTTTCCTATTTGGTTTGTTTATAGGGTTATTTGACATTTCCCCAGACCGCGAACTTTGCTTATAGGGCATTTCGGTATTTTCGGAGTGGCTTCAAAGAACTCCATATAAAAAAAACAACTTGCCGGGGGGTAGGTCCGAACTAACAGGAATAACCAGGAAGTAAACAATTGTCACTGACTGAGAGAAATCCGAAAAAGTCAAAATAACATTCCGGAAATGTTAATTTTATCCTGCAGTATTGATCCGAAATTGGTGTAAATATTACCCTTTTTAAGTGTATTATGGGTTAAAGTTAGCCTTTTTCATGTTGATTTTACCCTCAAAAGGTGTAAAATTAACATTAAAAAATGTTTATATATTTTTACACCCGAAAAGTGTTAAAGTTATGACGAAAAAAAGTTAATCGTAGCCTGTTTTTTTCTCAGTGGTGTCTCTCTCAATTTATTCTGAATAACGTGACTGATCGGTTCGAAGAAGGTTTGAGAAGGTTTCAAAATCCTAGATGGATTATTCACCTTTAATTTGCAATCCAAGACAAAATTGTCCAAGAAATTTAGACTCATTAGAATTTAGAGAAGTTAAACCCTATGACCAAGCATCAAGACTAAAGCCCAGGTTTGAACCACCAATCAAATTCTAAAACAATATAAAAAAATTTTTGATACTTTAAAATTTCCACTTCCAACTCTCAGAGACCGATTTTTGACATATCTTTTCGAAAATGATTTTCGAAAAATAACGTTACCATTTTCGTTCGTATAGCCATAAGCAAAGCTACAAGTCAAACGGTTAGTAATAGCGACTTGGGGTCTTCGGAGTACTCTTTTTCTCTCTTGTCTAGATTTAGGGAAATATTGACGACAGATCTGCACAATGCTCTCCAAAAATACCTGTTTTAAGGTGAAAATTGTAGCATATTGGCTTAAATGCGGCTTTTCCAATTAAGCCTATACTTCGGGAGAGCCACCCATATGCATTTAAGGGACTAAATGTTTGTGGAATCTTCAGAGAGGAAGATGAACAATACCATGGTAGCAATCACAGTACGTGGTGGATTGCCTGCTGTGTAAATGTGAAATGTTAAATTCAACGAGAAGTTTAGAAGCAGAACCTCTCCTATAAGAGGAAAAGATATAGGAAATACTCCTTGGACCTTAAAGCTTTGGTGAAGCCCCAAAGACGGTTTTCAGCGAGAGAGAACGACCTACATGAAACTGAAACCATCAGAGTTTAGGTATCGACCATTCTAAAACTACATCCTCCCTTATCTACGTCTAGAAGAGTTTAGACATTGATTTTTGGGGTAGTGTACCCAAATTTAAACTTATTTATGCAATTATATCACGAAGGGAGTAGGCAATCTACCAAAGTACAACTGTTATTATGGTGGGGACACTCATCTACCTAAATTCACAAGAATTTGGGTAAAAAAAAACCTGTGCAAGACAATCAATTAAAAAAAAACCAGCAATAAAAAATAGTAATAAAAATTTCCAAAGCAAGTTTCGAACCTGTGAAACTTTCATCGCAGATATCCTGCACTAGTTCCCTGCATCACACTGTCGCTGATTCCATTATGATTACTATTATTGTGACACCGATGTCACCATTTAAATCCAGTAATTTTTTTTATTGAAGAGAAAAATTTTGTGTTTTCCGAATATAATAAATTTCGTTTGATTACTTTTTGAGTTTATGGCCAAATTCAGACTTTATTACTGCTCGAATTCTACAGAGAGAGCAGCATATAATAATTCCTCGATTTTTTCACCCCACAAAATTTACGTCTGTCATCCCCGGTGTCAACTTTTCTCAACATATCTTTCCGTTTAAGACGATTTCTGGGAAATGATGTCATACTGCTGGTCTGTCTGGCTGTCGCTAGCTCTAGAGGCCAAATGGTAAGGCCCTTGACAGACCTGAGGATTAGCCAAGAGACGGCTTAACGTAATTATATTAGAAATAATGTTTAAACTACATTTCCATCATTTTCCACTAAGTCGTCTCTCGGCTTAAGTCGTAAGTGTGTCTAAAGCCCAAAATAGACACAGGGATCGGCTTAGGGACCAGCCCGAAAAATGAGGATTGGTGTCGATACACTCACGTATCAGCCCATAATTTGGAGGATCAGGCTGATCTTCTAAATTCGTGAGGTCTAGTGAAATTAAGGGGATTAGGCGACATCAGCGCCAGTGCTGAAAATAAAAAGCTTCACTTTGAGGGCTTTTGGGTGCTTTTCGAAATGTCAATTGGGTGAAAGAATATGGAGAGTAATGGTATGCAATGTCGAAAAATCTTAAAATGCATTAAGATTGGAGTATTGGGAAGGTCAGAATGCATATTTCTCTACGAAAAATCCATTGATATTGCACTGAAGTAGTCTTTCAGCAATCAAAGTGACGAGATTTAATATAAATTTACGCTGTAAACGCTAATCCTTGACCCAAAATCCTCAGTGTATGATAGTTTTGGCTGATCCTTTACCGCCAAATTTTTCGAGCTGAGTATTCTCTAGGATTAGCCTGTGTCTATTTTCGGCATAAGGCTTAGCCAAATGGCTTAACATTCTCTAACTAGTTATTGGTAAAGCTTTTTGGGAAAATTTTGATTTAGGGTAAAATATTGAGAGTGAATTGTATTGAATGATAGTTAAGATTTTCAAAAAACCGAAAAAATTGATTGCTATTTAGGAATTTGAAAATTTCGGAAACTGGGCTAAACCTCTAGTCTGAAGACCACTTAAGTTACGAGTTCGAAAAGCCTGGGATACTTTGCCATCACTTTTCAAAAAGTATAGCGAACGCCGCATTTAAATTAACCTTTTTAGTTAGCAATCATCTTCAGTATCAAACAAAGACACGTACCATACTAATAAGTAGGGGGAAGTGGGGCACCTTTGAAATTGGGATTTTTCACCTATTTTTAAATAAAATTGAGCCATATCGTGATATAATTCAGCTTCTCAATCTGTTTGTGCAGCTAAATTATAGCACGATAAGGCTCAATTTTATTTAAAACCAGGTGAAAAATCCCAAATTCAAAGGTGCCCCACTTCCTCCTAATCAGAGATGCCTTCAATACTTTAAATTCTTTAAAATATGGAACAAATCAGAAAACAGAAAAAAAAACAAATCGACATATTTTTATTGGAAAAAATTCCAACAGAGCTGAAAAATAAATTGTTTGTATATTTTCTATAGATTACTGGCTTATATCATCACTGATTGTTATATTCATCCAATTATCCAGGATAATCATTGAGTTCGCTCTATTGTTTTAATTCAGTGATTCGTAGAAATTCAAAACAAATACAAACTTTCTGGTAATTTTATTATAGTCATAATAAACCAAATCCCATTAAAATGATTTATTGAAAAACTTTAAGTATTAAAGGACATTGCATGATGTGAGTTTCACATATTATTCCATGGAAAGATAGGGGAAATGGGGCACCTTCAGGGCAGCTTTAAAAATGGGCTTTAAAGTCCATTTTTAAACGTAGCCCAATTCAAAGGTGTCTCACTTCCTTATAAGCTGCAATTTGGATAGATACCGTAGGAATTCCAAAAGAATTTCCGTGCTATAGGGATTTGTACGAGAGTTTAACTGCTGTAAATACCAAATAGATATGCAAACAAAATTAAGTGCATATTGGAAAAGTTAACTCTTTCGTCTCCTTTGGGACTCTGGGTACCCATGGAAAACAAGAATTTTTTTGGACTATTTAGAATCGATAAAAATCCGATTCTTGTGGATGATTACAAACTATAAGGATGTCCAAATTTAGGATATTTTTTGCAGGATCCTAATTAACTCCTGAGCTAAGATATTCTTGGTCAAAAATCGTGAATTTTCGATTTTCTGCTTCCTTGCAGATATTGTGACTTTTTTGATATTTCTAGACCAGAAGGAAAAACTTCTTGGGGTCAATAAGTATGATAACTAACAATTACAGAAGATTACATAAATTCGAAAACAACTTTTTCTTAGATTTTCAAAAAACTTGTTCAAACTTTATGGGTACTCCCGTCCACAAAAATCTAGAGGTCAAATGTAAGGTTATCCCGCCAATGCCCGCCATTTGCTTTTTGACACCAACCTTGTAAGAAAATTCCAAGCGGGAGCGACATTTTTGCCAATATGGCCGATAATTTTGACATTTGGCAGCGAGGAAGATTGCTTTCAGGGACGTTTTTCCTGTTTTTCCCGATTTTAATGAATTGTAAATGTCAAGGAAATGTTTTTTGGCTCTTGAGAAAGCTTAATGAGTCTACAATAACATCGTGTTGAGAGAAATGTGTTTTAAAGTGTTATTGTGTGAAATATTTTGAGGAATCTGTAGTCAAGTAGGAATTTGGTGTCTTCTTGACCACTTTCTGAACATCTCAGAAGAAACTGGTCAATAATTCTTCTTGTTTTAGTGATCAACATTGTAAAGGAGTCATTTGACACGCAAAAATAGTTCACAAAATTGATATTATAGGCTTTTGGAAAATTGAAGTTTGTCTCCTTTTCGTTCTTTTGGGGACGAGAGTACCCTTGAGTTTTCCAATTTCCCAAAGGCGGAGAAAATTCTTTCTCTACAAAAGTATCATATTTGACCACTAAGACTTACAATAAAGTGAGTTTTACTGAAATTCGTTCGCTGGATATGTTGTGGTCCGGAAAGAGTTAAAGCAACAACCATGACTTGAAATGCAATATTTTGGGCTTATTTTAGTGTAATGTTAAGAGTTAATTCGCGTAATGCATTTGGACAGCTTCAAAAGGTAATTGGCGTGAATTGAGTCAAAGCACCACCATCCCCTTTAATTATCTTCCCAAAAGCTCCGGCCAATTATCTCTGAGCTTCATCAACGACACACGCGGGATTGGGAGCGCCTAATGAGGTATTGAGGTGCACAGAGAAGGCCCTTAAACAGCTATTAACTCTTTTGAAGGAGCTTTAAATGGATGGTGAAAAGGATAAGCATCATGCCTCCTTGGCCATAAACTATCGACACTCTCCCATATCAACCAATTCCCCTCCTTGCCCCAGTACACCCCACATTCCTCTCGCATTTCTCGTCCATGAGCCTCAAGGCAATTGAGTATGAGAATTTTAGGGTGGAATTTACCCCCCCACATATATCCCATCGTGGTGAAAGCTCAACCACCGAAAGGAAAACATTCTATCAGTGAGCTTATCAGGATCTTATGTTGGGATTATGTTGTGTCATATCTCCTGAGATTTCATCCCACTTCTGAAATTTGTGGGCAGGGTGTGGAATAAAAAATGGCAGAGGATGAGGAAAAAAAAATGAGAGATTAAAGCAGAACATAAATCTCAACAGGACAAACATGTTGCGTAGATGTTATTTTTTCAACATTTCTTTCCCCTTCGCTCTATCAATATAACCTCAAGATGAACATATCGAAAAATAAATGTCTTCCCAATTGATATTCAATGTAAGTGGACCACTTAAGAAGTGCTCTTCTAAATGTGCTCCAAAATAATATAAATGTTTTTTTTTAGCAAATATCAAAATATTCTTCTTTACTGTCATCCTCACTGTAAAGTGTTATTAGCTAAGAGAAAGAATATCATATTAATTCGGTGTCACAAGTATCTCTCTTCAACCACAAATTTGTCATTAGGAAGAAAAGATTAATTGCAAAAAGAACATCACAAGTGGGTTAAATTTCAACACAAATATCACTTAAAAAGTATAATAAAACCAAGAATTACTAACTAAATGTATACAAAATCTTTGTGAGAACTTTCTTCTGCATGGAAAATGAAAGAAGAGTGTAAGTAAAGACTAAAAGATAATTTTGCCTTTCTCAAAATTACAAAGACAATCAATTCTTTAGAGAAACACGGGAACGAGAGAATTACATTTTGCATTCATAGAGGAATAAGATGACAAAGATTTTAATTATTTCCTCTTGGGATTAATTTTTTGAACTGAATCTACGATGGCGTTTTACAGCTGGAACTTTAATGCAATTTTATTGCAATTTGCAATTTAAACTTTGGGTTAGAATTCACAGTAAGATCATTCCTAAAACAATCAGTTCTTGTAAATAATTGAAAAGTTATCATACATTTTAGGTACTTAAAAAATTTAAATAATCATAGAAACACTTAGAGAAATCCGAAAAAGTTAAAATAACATTCCAGAAATGTTAATTTTACCCTTTTTAGGTGTATTAGAGGTTAAAGTTACCCTTTTTCATGTCAATTTTACACTTAAACAGGTGTAAAATTAACATTAAAAAATGTTGATATATTTTTACACCTAAAAATTGTTAAAGTTACGAGGAAAAAAAGTTAATCGCACCCCCTTTTTTTCTCAGTGAAAGAAAAAAATTTTAAAAAAATCGAAGCATCTTAATTATCAGACAAATGTCATTTCCTCAAGATCAATTCCTTTTTTAAACAAATTTTTTATGTCAAAAAAAGAATAAATTTGGAGAAACATGAATTAAAACTTATTATTTTCTGCATAAATGGACTTCTTGAATAAGCTCCACGAGCAAATAATTTTAGGCCACGCTTCCTTTAGATATTTTGATAAAATAAAGTTGAAATTGATGCATTTTTAATTTGTAATAAAGATTTGGTGCAGCATCACAACACAAATATGAGCAATTATTACTAATTTTATAATTAATAGTTGCCAAAAGAATAGACCCACTAACAAATAGACCACACCCTAAAATTATTTTACAGAAGAGTTACAGAAAAGGCGTGGCATTAACCTTAGCGTTTCGAACTTCGCCTACTTCCAACAATTTTACGGGACAGTAGAAAACATTTACATCGAGGCTTTTGGTGGTAAAATGAAGAGATCTGGCGTTACCTAGACTTTTTTCTTTACTAAAAAAAAAGTTCTGTAACTTTAACAAGAAAACTTTGTCTGAAAGATGTTCCTCTAATAGAATATGAAAAAAAATGTCAAATAAGCGGCCGACAGGATCTTATTTAAAATTTGTCAAAAGGATGCTTTTCCTTATAAAAAGTCAGGGTCAATTTTCTTAAATTGAGAAACAACATTCCTTTAACAGAATTTTAACAAGATTTTGTTAGCGGCGTTGCAAACCCTTTTTTTTAGAGTAGAACTATTTTTACGCTATTAATATAGGCAAAGACAATTGATATTTTTTTACTGCTCAAAATCAAAGAGAGAGCAGTAGGGGAAAGGCTCATAATTTTGTCCAGTTTCTTATTTTGGACACTTTGAGGATAACATTGGACACTAAAAATAAATTGATTAAAATGATGGATTTTTGTTTGATGAATACTGAATTCTATCTAAATATTTGTTCTTTTTGGAAGATTTTGACACTAAATACTTTAAATTTTGAATATTATTTGAGTTGAAATTGCTTTGTTGAAAATTCAGTGTGAGCAATTGCTTACGAGAAATATGACAGAACTTCGTGTTTAGTTCAGTTCTTATTTAGTTTTGGTGAAGTACTAACAATGTTTCTTCGCTTTTTTTGAGTGATATTATTGAATATTCATTGAATATTGTGTTGATTCACGTTAATGGTGATTTGTACATTTGACCTAAAGTGAGATTTGCCTTGTGAATTAAATTTTTCGTGTGAAAAATGGGAAATTTTCTAACAAGGGGAGGAACCCAACTGTCTCCCTCGGATCGGGACGAAACTTGGCATGTAAGTAGGGTCCATATAGAAAGTTAACCAGCCACTGGCTTTTTACTGTGCGGCCTTTAGAAGTAGTCATTGTGACTATTGATAGTCATGAATTTCTTATATATGAAAGGTTCTTTTAACATTTGTTGCTGTTTTTCTTTGACCTTAATATCTTTGAAAATGCGTTTTAATGATGTTCAAGCTTGGTTCGTGAGTTACTGATGAACGTCAGAACCCTTTCATGGGATACACCTTCATGGTAATGTCATAGATCATCCGAGTAAACATATTATACTTCTTCAACACACAGAAAAATGGAAAAGAGTTGTCCCGCAAAATAATTGAAAATACAGGGACACAGGGAAAAGTTTGTGAAGCCCCGCCTGCTTGTTGAAATTGGAGGGGGCAAAGCTGTTAATTTTTATTCTCTGGGTCGTAATATTGTTGGAAGTACCAGAAAGAATTTATACAAAATTTCACACTAATTTGTACATAGAAAAAAATATTTTGTAAAAATGTTCGTAAATGTTTGTGAATTCCTATGGGGGACTTACAAAATGCTCGTGAATCGTATAACCCACAAACAAGTTCGTAAAAGTTTGTACTTTTTTCACAAACATTGTTTGTAACATAATTACTTGACGAGCATGTTTTTTTCTTTACAAACATTTGTTCGTAAATGTTTGTAAGATGTTTGACAGGAAAACAAACATTTACGAACAAATGACGAAATTTTACGAACATTTTTTTATGTGTTTACGAACATTTACAAAAAAAATGTTTGTAAAAGTACAAAAAATGCTCGTCAAGTGATCATGTTACGAACAATGTTTGTGAAAAAGAACAAACTTTTACGATCATGTTTGTGGGTTAAACGATTTACGAGCATTTCGTAACTCCCCGAAATTCCTGAAAATTTACATTTTGTAACTTCATTTGGTCATAAGTCCTAAAGAGGGCGTGGCATATTTTTTGGGTGACAATGGACTTCAAGTAAGTTTTAGGATTCACTGTTTCTCAGCTCCTTTAAACTGAAATATTGTAGTGATTTGCAATTGAGGTTATGTGAAACATAACCTCAAATTTAATAGCCATTGCTTTAATTTCTTTACAAAATTTCCCTCGTAGGCTGAAGGAAATACAATGTGGAAATATCATATCATGTTTCCTTTACACAATTCTTTGATTAATTTAAAGTATCTGATTTTGTAAGATGCTTCTTGTGGGAGATTTTGTCATTTCTGCTTTAACCAAAATTCATCGAGTGATCTTTCTGAGAATCCATGACTTAAGAATACTTTAGTAATCCCATTTGTAGAAAATTGTGATATTTGTATTGGATGTGAAAAGTCTGGGAAAATCACTTTCTCAATTCCCGTATTATAGAATATTTTTGTTATAAGATTGAATTCTGAGAAAGGCTTTCAAATGGGTGCAAGTGTTACGTTTTGTGACAAAAAGTTGGATAGGGGGGCAAATGGTGTAAAAAGTTTCTATATTAAAGGGGAGGATAATATAATAGTTATATGCCAACAATACCTGAAATAGTTTCTGTTCCACTTTCGCTGTTGCCGGAACTTGTACCTTGTAGAATTTCTGATCAAATTCCGGACTGTGGTCATTGATGTCATCCACAGTAATCACAACTCTTGTCGTCGACGACAACTCCGGACTCCCACTGTCCTGCACCATAATCTCGAGGATATGTTCAGATTGATTCTCCCTGTCCAATTTGCGACCAGTTGTCGATATGACTCCTATTTTTCCCCAAACCCGCCCCCAAGAACATAACATTAAGAAAAGAAACACATTACAAATACTGTATCATCCAAAGAGCATCTTTTTCTGCTCAATTTTTCCATCGTACAAAAATATAAGAAGAAGAGTGCACAAAAGAGAAGCTTTCAAATAGAAGCTTTTCCAATGAAAAGCTACTTGAAAAGATATCTTTGACAGAGAAAAAGTTATATACATATATATCTCTTACTCTTACCATTTGTACTATTAATGGTGAAAAAGCCTTCAGGATTCCCAGAGACAATTCGATATGTGATTCTGTTCATTGGATCGACATCACGATCAGTGGCGTGCAATTGAACAATTTTCTGCCCACTGGAGCTCCCTTCAGCCACTGAAGCATAGTATACGACCTCTTCAGTGAGTGGCACGTTGTCATTTTCATTTTCAATCTCAATGAAGACTTCAGCACACGTATGAAGGGGCACAACGCCATGATCCTGGGCACAAATTGTCAACCAATAGTGCAGCTTTGATTCAACATCAAATACTGCCATCGTCCGGACATTGCCTGACAAAAAAAAGGAAAGAAAAACGGAAAGCGTGGGTGAAATATAGCTTCAATGATACACCAAACATGTTTATAAAATGATAAAAAACTAACGTTTCAAAACATGCCATTTTTCCTCAAATACTCTCTCTTTCTCTTCCACCTTCAAAGCCAGAAGAAGTGATGTCAAGCATTTTCAAAAAGGATGCCTCAATTCGAGTGGAAAAATCATGGTAAAATGCTTGGAAAATTCTCCACTGACGATAGAGTGCACATTCAGAGCAATCATAAATAAAGGTTTGACAATGATGGGTCAAAAATTCAAAGCTTTTTATCATTAGACAGAGTGCAAAGTGCTTTATGAGCTTTAGAAGTACGGGGAGGCTTTCAGGCTTCGTACATACTCTGGCTTCGAACACTTGATATTTTCCCATATTTCTTTAATGAATCTTAGCTATGGCAATATGTCTCAATGGTAAAAACTTTTGAACATTGACCAAAATATTGGAACAATTTTTTTTTGGAATCGATTTGTACCTAGAGAAGATATTCTTTTGTTCCAAAAAGTTTTTCGCTTCTCTTTTGGAACCATTTTGATACGGTGGAATGTCTACTAATTTGAATTGATTTCGTTTTATACAAATTTGTTCCTGAAATTTGGAACAGAATTTGTTGCACTTGGCTGTTTTGTTCCAACTGTCAGGAACAAATTGGTACAATGTCTGTCAAACTTTCCATTTTAGCGGAGACCCACAAAGAAGAATTTTATCTCATAAACAAACCAGTAGGGAGTATTTTTAATGATTCAATGCAATGGAAGTGAAAGAAAAATCCCGCATTGAGCTTTATACCGGTTCATTGCTTATTTTACGTTGCATACAATCTCCATTGAAAAGCTGCAATTTCGATATTTTTTTCTTTTAAAATGATGTGCTTGTCATAATCAGAAGTTCTGTATTGAGCATTGAATATTGTTGAAAGATAAAGCGCATTCGGTAAAATAATTGGAAAAAAAATAATAAAACACAATTATTTAACCCCAAAATTCAATTCATAATGAAATTCGCACGTTTTCCGAATTGCAAGCTTGAAATTAATTTACAGCAAACCATAACTTATCCGGGATTATGATTTTATAATTTTCTTTATTTAGCCTAAATAATTTACATTAACCCATTCCTTACCATGGTATTATACATCATACGCAAATTGAGTGATTTTTGATGATTTATTCCTGGGCAATTTTTATCCGAATTGCTGTCGGGAATGGATTTTTAGTAACTTTAGTTCTTCAATTACTTGGGAAAAATAGTCAGACAGAGATAGAAATGCATTTTGTTGTTCTTTTCTTGCTTCGCGGAAGGTCATGCAAAATTTTTGCTCAAAATGGCGGACGGAAAATACGATATCCCGCCGAATTTGTTAAAATTGGCCTCTTTCCTCTTTCCTGATTTAAATTCTATTTGCCAATTTGTTTCCGTGGATAGTTACTCTATCTAAAGCAATAGAGTTTGTAATGAATTAATGCACAGAATTTAAATTCAGTGACCGTTAAGACGTGTGTTTGATAGGTGCTCCCCGCACCCCCTTAATAAGTAAATTTTTTTTCTTTTCAGAAAATTCATCTATTAATCTGTAGGAAACTAATCCCAAAATATGAACATTCTATCTCAAGTATTTCTGGTACATTGACTGAATGGGTTAATAAAACCGAACACAACAACCAGTGACAGTAATAAGTTCAGATGAGCTTATGGTAGCTGAGAATGCGTGAAAATTCGATTGTGAATTGAATTTTCAGGCTAAAGAATCGCGAAAAACAAATTGTTCTCGGTTGGCTGAAACGAATAAAATTGATTCTACGCGATTCTTTATGCCTCCAGCATACCTTTTAGATCGGTAGAATTTCATGAAAGCTAAATTCGTGTCCTTTTCTTTCTAAAATGATTTGCATAAGTTTGTCCCACTTTTTCGGACTCGAAATTGGACTGAACTAAATTTAATTTGGTGTGATGCGCAAAAGAAGAAGAAGAGTTCTCTAGAATAGGGCAGACATATACAAAACTTTTAAGGAAGAAATAGATGTGAGTATCGAATTAATAAAATTTTCCTGATCTAAAAGGTGTGCAAGAGCCATTTCTCCCAAAATTTATCTCACATTCGAATTTTCAAGTACTTTGAGTCGCAAGCACCCTGAGTTGCACACATTTACAGGTCACCTGTAAAGAATCTCAGCTACCATAAGCTTATCTGGGCTTATTACTGATCATTTTCCATTTTAAGTAGTCTGAGTGTGTAAGACCAACAAAAGAAAAGCCAAAATAATTTCATTGAAAGTTCGTTAGAAAAATCTCGACCTCGGATGCATACTAAAATTTCATCAAAATCGTTACAAAAATACCGAAAATACTGTCCGATCAAGACGCTTTTGAATATAGCTCAGGTCAGGGAACATCGAGAGTGGAGCGCGACCCACCGTTGTAAATGTGTCGACCTCAGCTACAACATACTAAAATTTAAAGAAAAAGCATCGCCTAGTTTACGAAATATTCGACATCGAATTCTCGAAAATCGATTTTTCGAATAATCGGACATTGCATTATACCGGATGATTTTGAGGTGTCAAAAGGGTTGTAGTATTCTACGAGGGCTTTCCAAAACACTAAATTTTTTAAAATTATAACTCGGGTCAGGGGAGTTAAGGCAGGGGACTTAAAGTCTTTAATTGAAAGCTCTTAGGTCCAGCTGTAACATACTAAAATTTGAGAACGATCGATGCATAGGGCACAGAAAACAAAATTTGAAGGTGTGTTAAAATGGTGGTAGGGTAGATCTTACATCATCTACTTCACTGGTAAAAATAAAAGGATCAAATTGATCCAAATTTGATCCTTTTGCAAAGGATGGATCAAATTTCGAACTCTGAATGCACATTTACATAATAGAACATATTTATTTGATTCATCCTTTGCAAAAGGATCAATTTGGTCCTTTTATTTTTACCAGTGTTCTAGTCACCTATCGACATGTAACCTTTGACGAAAACCACATGTCGATATCTCTTTCCGTTCTCTCTCTAGAAGAGTTTGTACTCCGAACGTCCACGAAAATTTATTTTTTAACGCATATGATATTCGTGATCCAATGAGTGCCAAAAACGTATCCAAAATTTGAGCCCGATCTGACGAGGTCTGATTTCTTCTCGGGCCACAAAAACTGAGATTGTAAAGAATCTCAGGTAAAATGCATATTTAAATATAAACTGTTTCTGAAAGTATTAAAAGGTAACCATCAAATTTATCGTAATTCCTTAGCACGTTTAGAAGTGTTATAGGTAGAAGGCGAAATTTACTTTTACTATGGCGTTAATTAAAATTGAATGACTGAATCCGAAGATATATATTTTCAAACTTTGAATACATTTTTCAAAACTCTAAAAACTCATAAAACTAAATCCGGACTGCGTCGAATGAATTTTAGATTTGACATCCATAACACTAAACCTACCAAGACCGATAAAATTGATCGGTTTAAAAACTTCTTAAAATTTATACATATTTGAATGGCACAATGTTACTATCAAACTTTATGAATTTCTTAAAATATGCGTGTAATATATTTTTCAGTGTTTAAATTTTAATTTTTCTTCTTTTCCAAGAAAAATTTATTAAGTATCCGACCCTACTGTAGTCTGCCTCTGTCATTTGACCGAGCATGCTAGATAAAAACGATCAAAACGGTTGGTACGCTGAGAGAAATCCGAAAAAGTTAAAATAACATTCCAGAAATGTTAATTTCACCCTGCGGTATTGATCCAAAATCAGTGTAAATATTACCCTTTTTAGGTGTATTAGGGGTTAAAATTACCCTTTTTCATGTTAATTTTACCCTTAAAAGGTGTAAATTTAACATTAAAAATGTTGATATATTTTTACACCTAGTGTTAAAATTATGAGGAAAAATTTAATCGCACCCTATTTTTTTCCCAGTGTAGGTTTAGTGCTAAAGGACTCCGCAACAAGTTAGTTGATATTGCAGAGTGTTAGAAAGACTTTACCTTTCAGTTTAATTAGCGATAAAATCATGACAAAAAATATAAATCCTTTCTTATACTTTAAATTGCAAGTGTAACTTTTACCTTTGAATGTTCTAATAAGGTTAACTTCTAATCATGAGTTTTCTTATTCCACTTGTAGTCACATAGAATCACGAGTGCAAACAGTGTTTGCACAATTTGTAAGATGTAACCTTTGTGCAATTAGCTTTCAACAATTCTCTCAAAAAGGGTCTTTGTCACAGGCAATAAAATATCAAAGATTGCAATGTACAAAGCATTTCTGTAATGTATGAACAAAGTTCTGAATAAATCACCAAAACTCATTTTAAAAATATGAAATACTGTTTTAAATTGCACAAATCCCTGGGGTTGACCTAAAATTAACACAATGATTTATTTTACCCTGATTCTTTTTTTACTATTATTATTTATTTTAGTCATTAACCATCAAAAGAGTGAGGAATTTATGCTTCCGCATGCAGGGAATATTTTAAAATTAATTCCGTTATATATTACTCACTCAAAGTTCAATTATTTGGATGAAAACGGATGGAATGATTTAATTAAAATTCTTCTCGTATAAATGAATGTCTCTCTGTTAATATGTATTATTGCATAATCAATCATTTAAGGATATTATACATATAATTTTGGCATTAATTGGAGTCAAGGAAGATGGTGTTTATGTGCGAACTTTGATTATAGTTACCCAATTAGTTTTAATCGCCTTTGAAAAGGTTAATATCCTACAAAATCCCAAGGAATTATCAACAAGGCTAATCAATATTAGATAAACTTTGTGTGTAAACGGGTAAATTTCCTGACACCTTTCAGGAATTCGCTAGGACATTTTTGCACCAAAAAGAAAAGATAAAAACTGGAGCAAATGCATTCTCTACATTTTTCCTTTCTTCAAGGTATCAAAATACAAAATAAAATAATCAAACATTTCTCATACAACTTGTCTAAAGTATATCACAAATCGAGGAAAATTTCAAGTTCCAATTGCGATAAAATAACTCCCTGTTGTATACGGTTAGAATTTTCTCATTATGCTATCAACTTTAGTTTGGTGTGTAGCAAGAAGTTTTCCTATGATTGCCGATAGTTTATAAACAACACCGAGAGTTTGGGGAGAACACCCATCATGTTCCAATTATATTTTCGCTAGGTGATGGAGTATGTGCCGAGAAATTCATCCCATCAGCACCACCCCCTAAATATCACCCTCGACATCCAGACACACATCCTTATCGAGAAAACACCCACATTATACTTTAGGAGCATTGAGTTTGCTGTTTAAACTTCGTTTACTCGTGAATGTAAAATGGTAACTTCATCTCTCATCATCGTCATGTCTTTCTGTTTTTGCTGAGAATCATGTGACACACAGTGTGGGGAAGAAATAGGATTCAACCTTTGAATAAAATTCACCTCTTCTAAATATGAGGCTTCCCAACAGGCTGCATTTGACAGCAAAAAGAATTATGGTAAAAAATTTAATAAAAAAGAAAAGACGCAGATAAGGAAACCTAATATATGAGTTTTTCCAGAATTTTTCACAAATTTTAAGTAGTATTTTCCACCAATTTAAATAAATATGCTCTCAAAAATGTCTACGGGAAGGCATTCAGGCTCCGGACATACTCTAGCTTCGCACACTTTATATTTTTCACATTTTCCTTTAATGAATCTAACATATTTTTATACTGTCACTAGGTCAGATTCGTCAAAGAAATATGGGCAAAATATGAAGCAGGAGTATGTGAAAAGTTTGAAAGATTTCCCCTACAAAGTAGGTCTTACATCATAATAAATATTCTTATGGCTCTAGCACACCTTTTTGGTCAGGAAAATTTCATGAAGTCGAAATTCGAATCACTTTCTTTCTCACACGTTTTGCATATGACTATCTCATTCTTTCGCACTCTTCTTCTTCTTTTAAACATTCACACCAAAATCAATTTAGCTCAATCGAATGTAGAGACAGACATGAGACAGACATACGAAAAACGTGTAAGAAAGAAAAGGATTCAAATTTCGGCTTCGTGAAATTTTCCTGATCTAAAAGGTGTGCCGAAGGCATTAACGATAATTTTTCAAATTTGATCAAATTGGAAAGTGAGATTATGTTAAAAATAACCGCAAAAGGGGTGGCAAAGCGTCCCAGGCTTTGCGAAATGCTCGAACTCGTGACTTAGATGCTATAGTACCACAAAAGTACTTTCGCGAAAGTACATCATTTACCGTTTACCGGTACTCAACCGATTTAAATCTATTCACAAATCACTCAATAGATTCCACAAAATAGTTTAAAGCAGGGGGTGACATTAGCTCTAAAAAACGCGACCAATTTTAGTGTACATTTTTTTTCTGTTTTCGTACACATTTCACGAGATATCTCCAAAACTACTTAGGTTGTCAATTTGGGGTTTTCAGTTGCCTCTTCGTTATTAAATTGGCTTTTATTTTGTATTTGTATTTGTATTATTTGCTAATTAATTCTACAATGACAGAAAATAGCTGATAAACTGAAAAGTTTTTTTGGCACGCTAGAAACATATGGGAAACATAGGAAACGTCATGCCCCTGGTTTAAAGAGTAATAAAAATTATATTCGAACAAAAATTACTTATCGGTAAATAACCGGTTCATTACCGGTTCACAACCGATTTGAACTGACTTATAAATCACTCAAAATATTTCCCAAAATACACCTCAGGAGTAATTTAATTAAATTTCGTATAAAAATTATAATTGGTTATTAACCGGTTCATTACCGATTCAAAATCTATTGGAACCGGTTCAGTTTTATAGAAAATTCGAAGACCTTTCCAAAAAGCTCAAACATGATCCCATTCACTTGATAAATGCGCTCTCTACACAGAAAAAAAATATTTTGTAAAAATGTTCGTAAATGTTTGTGAATTTCTATGGGGGACTTATGAAATGCTCGTAAATCGTAACCCGCAAACAAGTTCGTAAAATTTTGTACTTTTTTCACAAACATTGTTCGTAACATGATCACTTGACGAGCATTTTTTGTACTTTTACAAACATTTGTTCGTAAATGTTCGTAATATGTTCGTCAGGTAAACAAAAAAATACAAAAAATGCTCGTCAAGTGATCATGTTACGAACAATATTTGTGAAAAAGGACAAACTTTTACGAACTTGTTTATGGGTTACGATTTACGAGCATTTCGTAATTCCCCCATAGGAATTCACAAACATTTACGAACAATTTTACAAAATATTTTTTTCTGTGTAGGGGAAAGTACTCTCTCATCGAACGTTCATGCCTTCGAATAATGTGAATTTTCTTTTATTTTTCATAGAGACTTATACATAATCATCACATAATTATCAATAATTGATGTTAAGCCAACTAATATTTAATGAAAATGTGTAAATCTCTTAGGCAAAATAAAAGAAAATCTACATTATTCGAAAACATGAACGTTCGAAGGGAGATTACTTTCCCCTAGTGTCTTTTTAACCTTTGACCTTGAAAACACATTATTAGGAATGATTCAACGGTATTTTCGTCTAAGGAAGAAATGTCCGCCTTTGTACTAAAACATCTCCAAAAATGAAAAAAATCGCACGACGCGTTTTCGAGCAATCCCAAAAAACATGGTTTTTGTAGGGGAAGGGGAGGGATGGGAGGAAAATGAGGGGCATGTTAACGATCCTCGGGTCGACTTATAGGGGGTCCCCAGAAGGTCCCAAGTCGCTATCTCTTACCGTTTAGCTTCTAGAGCTGATGACAGCCGGACGGACAGACAGACAGACGGACAGATGGACAAACAGCGTGACGACATTTCTCAGAAATCGTCTGAAACGTGAAGATTTGTTGACAAAAGTGGTCTCCGGGGGGTGGAAGGTGGAAATTTTGAGGGGTGAAAAAATCGAGGGATTATATAGTGCTCTCTCCATGGAGTTCGAGCAGTAAAGCAAGTCACCTTTTCATTGACCAAAGCCTGTAAATGTTCTTCCAGATCCAATTATCTTTCCAAAACCTATAATTCATTATCGTATTGTATAGTGTTTACAGTGGGATATAGAGTTCTGTTTAAGTACTTAATTGGGAACACAATGGCTCCGTTCAGTAATAACCTTTCGAAGAGACAAAGCCACTCCAAAGCCAAGCCAAACCTATTCGAAAATCTACCGGAAGCCTAAAGGGCAAGTTCATATACCCGCCGCTTTAGCGCTGATTGTTCTACCATTTCGAATTTTGATATTCTTGACACTTCAATCGTCAACAATGTCGGCAACAGTGTGCAAACGTTTGCTGCAAAAAGTGAATTTTTGGTTAGTTTTGTGGAATTTCAGGATGGCAGAACGTTTGAATCTCAATTTCATTACGATAAATGTCCTTTTCATGAACTTGTGCGGTTTTGTGTAACTCGTCGATTTAAACGTTCGAACTTCCAACGGGTTTTTAGGTAAGTTCTCTCTAATTTACCTTCGAATTGGTAAAGGAAAAACCTCAACCGGAGAGAGTTCTCAAATCGGGAAGATTATTACTGAACGGGAGGAATGAGTCAAGTGGTAGAGCACTCGCTCTATAATGCAAGTGTCCCGGGTTCGAATCCTCTTTAGGTCACCAGGAATTTTTCTGGCGTTAAAGGTGTTCGGATAGCATCCAATGAGCTTCACTGCACTTGATTCCACGGGCATGGGACTGACAACCTCATCCTGTACAAGAAAAAATAATAATGCATATCTAGAAATTCCCTTGCGGGTAGGCCTTGTTCCTTCATGGAATGTTGTGCCAGCATTAATATTATTATTAAGTACTTAATTAAGTACTTAGTTCTGTTTAAGTAAGAAAATTGCAAAATTCTGCAATTATTTGTACAAAGATCGCATAATCACATGATTTCTACACGTTGCATTGTGATTCATAACTGCAAATTTGATCGCCAGTGTGATTGCTGTATCTAAATTGAAAATGTCAAACTTCTAGTGATACACCTTTGACAGCTGTCACAGCGATAACTGTAACTCATGTTGTGTTATAAACCGCCCCACAATAAAGTGAACATTATGTGAAAAGGGTTGTATTCTCACCAGACCGGGTGTTTAAAGTTTAAGCGAGTGAATTTCTATAGTGAAGCATCACTTGATGAGATGTATAAAATTGAAATATTCCTATTTTGCATTTTATACTCTCACCCACAAACTCCTCATTCCTCTCATCCGGACATTCACCCTCTCTTGGAAAACTTGTCGTCATCGAGAGAAATCTGATGAGTGGAATTTTGAGCATGACATTGCCAATACTTCCTCCATTTCCATGGGGTTGTGTCTCTCCTATATTCCCATGGAAAGGGGGGGTAGAACCCTCCTCTCCCGGAGAAATGAAAGGAAATCAACATCGTCATGAATTGGAGAGAGAGAAAGTGGAACACTCATCAATTCACATCTCATGTTATCTAGTCTCCACCGAGTCACAATGTAATTGATTCTTGAAGCAAATGTGGGAAGATTTCTCTCATTTGATTCCCAAATGTGGCAGAAACACATCTCGCACACAATATCCAGAATATCCCTCCTATAGCATCCAACAGACACATAATGAAGCATACAAGAGATTGTTTGACCCCACTTCACATCAATTACATTAATTGTGATAATTGATACACTTCCAGCAATGAAGTATATCACCATATAACCAAAAATTCAATGATAAACCCAGATAAGTTTACGGTAGATGAGAATCTTTCCAGATAAGCCGTGATACAATTCGGAATTCGCGCAAATTCAATTGTGCGTTGCATATACGGCTCAAACAAAGCACCATTTCGAGCTAATTTCCAGTATTTGTCCGTCTAAACCAATTTCTTTGATACATAAAACCATTATTCCTAAAGATCGAATTACAATTGACTGAAAATAAAATCAATATATCTCTATTTAGGAAAGGAAATCAATGCTGCGTGCGTCAAGAGGGACCAACGGGGAATTATTCATTACAAGCTTCTGAAATTTAGCGAAATTGTGTATGGACATTATTACTGACAAAATCTTATCACTTTGATTGTTCGAAAAAAGCCAAAATATCCCAAAAATACGAATTAGTAATTTTGCAATACTACCAGGAAACCATAAAAAACTGAACTGAAGGGGAATTCTGTAATTTTCGTGGCATTGTCACGCGTGAGTTCGAAATCTGACAATGCCATTCGAGCTTTTTTTGTCACGTCATATGAGTTCGAAAATGCAATTCATTGATTTTTTAATGAAATGCCCTTAGTTGATGATTTTATGAAAATACAGTACGTCTGTGTTGATTTGTTTAACAAAATTCATTGTCATTTGAATTGCCAGAAATCTCAAACATGTGACTTCTGACAATGCCACGTGAGCTGAAATGGCAATATCACGGCTACAGATTCGCATTTTCGAAAAAGCTCTCCTAAGATTCGAATCGAATTTGTCATATGGTATTGCCAGAGCGTTACAGAATTCCCCTCCAGTAGGGAAATTCTGTAATTTTCGTGGCATTGTCACGCGTGAGTTCGAAATCTGACAATGCCATTCGAGCTTTTTTTGTCATATCATATGAGTTCGAAAATGCAATTCATTGAATTTTTAATGAAATCCCTTTACTTGATGATTTTATAAAAATACAGTCTGTCTTGGTAGATTTGTTTAACAAAATTCATTGTGATTTGAATTGCCAGAAATCTCAAATATGTGACTTCTGAGAATGCCACGTGAGCTGAAATGGCAATGTCACGGCTGCAGAATCGCATTTTCGAAAAACTCTCCTAAGATTCGAACCCAATTTGTCATATGGCATTACCAGAGAGTTACAAAATTCCCCTCCTGGAATGTGGTACTATCGCTCCTTTATATTTCAAAGCCAGTCCCTTCAGATTATTATTTGTTTTTTCGAATGATAGCACTTGGCATAGATGAGTTTCAGTTAACAATTTCGGAGAAGTCGAACATTGGGTGGTTGAATAGATTATACTAGATCGTTTTAATAACTTTTACACTTAATAACACAAAGAGCGGTCAAATCGGTTATAAGTACGATACTAAATTAAAAATTTCATCATCGGTGTTAGAATACTGATGCAAGTCTTTAGAACATTGTAGTTTCATCTTATTATGATCAGTTATGCTCGAAAATATGATGATAGCCCACACTGCCTCTTCAACTTTGTCTAACCCTATAGGCTATGATCGGAAAGGTTTACGTCTTTCCGACGACCCTTCCAAATGCAATATTTACAAACATATCTGACCATAATAAGATAAAACTACAATATTTTGAAGGGTTGTATAAGAATCCTAACACCGATGATGAAATTTGTAATTTAGTATCATACTTATAACCAATTTTGGTCGCCCCATATTCTTTCCGTACAGAAGTAGATCTTGAAAAATTCGAAAATCTATTTGAAAATTCAAAAGAGAGACTTTCTTTTTGATAATTCGACAAGGTGACTGAGGTACATCCTGTTCGAATTTCGAAGTGCTCAAGTGTCAAAATGTGTCAGTCTTCACAGTGTTGTGAGGAAAAAAGAGAACAACGACACTTACTGTTCTTGTCCCATTATTTAATCACTCCATAACACTGTGAGTAACTCTTTTGCCAGCTTTTAGTGTGATATTTGATAAATTTTCCCCACCTTGTTCGAAAATTTAGTATGAAAAATCGAAATTGAATTTGAATTCTTCGAACTTCAACGACTTTTTGTGCAAATAGAGTTCCATTTACCTTTTATCCAAGACACTATTGGAGAATCAAAATCTACTTCTGTTTGGGCTCATTGGGTTATTAACTGCTAAATTCGCTAAAGTTATTAAAACGATCTAGTAAAATCTTTTTAGGGTTTCAAACATTTATGTTCAGAGCATTTATGTTCTTTTACAAGCATTTGTTCGTAAATGTTCGTAAACACACAAAATAGGTATTTCTGTAAATGTTTGCCAAACAAACAAAAATATATGAACAAATGTTTTGTATTATAAAAAAAAAATGCTCGTCAAATGATCATCTTATGAACAATACTTGTGGAAAAAGTACAAAACAAACCTTTACGAACTTGTTTGTGGGTTATACGATCCACGAGTATTTCATAAGTCCTCAATAGAAATTCGGAAACATTTACGAAAAAAATGTTTCTGTGTAAGGTAAAGTACCCTTACTCGACCGGGTTCCTCTATTCGACCGGTGGGTCAATTTTTGAATATTTGATGGTGAATTTCATCAATTTCTATGAATTTGTCACTGATTCGTATTATTTAAAGAATAATTGACCTATTAATGTTAGATCATACACAAAATATTATAGCAAATATAATTAAATTGAATAAATAAATCTACCGGTCGAATAGAGGAACCGGTCGAATAAAGGGTACTTTACCTTAGTTAAAACGCTTTAAACCGATTTACGCTAAAATATGGAAATGTTGAAAAAATAAATTCCGGGGTATCCTAAAAGGATCATCATATGTCATCTAATTGGCATATAAGCTCTTCCAAAAACCGTAAGCGAATATCTACTATCGTTTCTATCTCAAAATATACTTTTATCCCATATACTATTTGTATAATCTGTGAATTATTAAAGCATATTCCTTCAAAGTTTACGCCAAATCTGACGAAGTAAGGTTTCATTCTGCACCACATAAGCTGAGAGATAGTTTAAATTCTCAACTTAAATTTGTCAATCCATCAAAAAGTGGCATTTGTCAAACCTTTTCGGAAATATTAAGTACACAAGAAATTGTCAAAGAACTTTCACTCTATGCTGTTCTCATTCAAGTCCCAATTTTCTAATTAATATAAAATTGAGGGAAAATCCGACATGCCAGAGGAAAACTTTTCCCTCTACCAAACTCAAAAACTATTCATTCTTCATCTTTGCAATTATGATAAAAGTGTAATATGGAGTAAGTCGTTAAAATCACGCGATACATACACAAAAATAATGTAATTTGAAAACTTTCTCTAACTCCCCCCACCCCCCATCCTTCAGCATTTTCTCTTCCTTTTCACTCACAAAAACTTTAAATCTCATACCATAATGACTTTTCCTTCACAGAGCATTTTCCCCCCTCATCATCTTTCCACACCAAATTAGTGTTTCTCAAACTTTTAGCTGAAGATACCTTAGAAGTGAACCAACTATAATTAACACATTCCGCTGCTCAAATTTCTCTGACATTCATATGATACAATAACGAGATTCTTAAGAATTATGTACCTGTGAAAGAATGCTCAAAATGTTCTCTCACTAAAAAAAGCGTTTATTAAACAATTTACTGACAATTGCAAAAAGAAAAAAGAAAAAATATAATCCTCTTTTATTGCAAAATTGTATCAGTTTCAAAATATATTAAAATTAATTAAGCATTTTTATTTCTAAAAATAGAAAAGCTTATTTACCGTTTAAGTATACAAATATTTTATTTAACTATTTTTTCATACTGTGCAAAAATGTATTTTACAACTATCAGCAAAATCAACAGAAAAAGCTATTTTATTTTCCCTTTGAAAGAAAATGTTTATTTAACGTTGTATCGTTATTTTGTTCAAACAAAATATACTACTAAATAATAAGTAATAACTGCTACCGGGAAATTCAATGAACTAATAACAGATTTATTTACATTGCTCAATATTACTTTTTTTACTGCTCGACCTCAAAGAGAGAGCAGTTATATAATCGACTTTTTTTTAACTTGTCAGCGTCCTGGACCATAAACCGGAAGAGATATCAACTCCCGGTCTTCGATGACCCCCAATTCTCTCGTTCAGTAATAAACTTTCACGATTTGAGAGCTATTTCCGGTTGAGAGTATATCAAAGAGAACTTACCTAAAAACTCGTTGGGTTCGAACGTTTAAAACGACGAGTTAGACAAAAGTGAGCAAGTTCATTTAAATGACATTTATCGCATTTATCTCAATAAAATTGCAATTCAAACATTCTGCCATCCTGAAATTCCACAAAACTACACAAAAATCACTTTTTGTACCTAACGCGATGGTTTTAAGGAAATTTAAAATAAAGATAGTAAAATTTAGAAAACAGCGAATAACGGATAGTTTTGTTTAGAAAAGGAATAATCCTGTCTTTCTGTAATAAACGTTCCCGATTTGAGAGCTCTCTCCGGTTGAGGTTTTTCCTAAACCGATTCGAAGGTATATAAGAGAGAACTTGCCTAAAAGTTATTGGAAGTTCGAACGTTTAAACCGACGAGTTACACAAATTCACTTTTTGCGGTAAACGTTTACACATAAGGTTGTTGAAATTGTTGACGATTAAACTGTAAAGAATACCAAAATTCGAAATGGCAGAATAATCAGCGCTAAAGCGGTGAGTACGTGAACTTGAACTTTAGGCTTCCGGTAGATTTTCGAATAGGCTTGGCTTGGCTTGGCTTGGCTTTGGAGTGGTTTTGTCTCTTCGAAAGGTTATTACTGAACAGAGCCAATATAAAGCAATATCTCCAGGCGGTATTTTTCTTACCCACTTCCTACTATCTCCTCCAAAACCATGATTTTTTGTTTACAGTAGACTCTCTCTCAATTGGACATTTGGGGCAAAATGTCATCCGGTTTATCAATAGATTTGGGCGTCAAAGCCTTTGAAAGTTCCACAAAAAGCGCTCAATTATAAAGAATCACGATAAAATAGGAAGAACTATAGCGAATTTGAGCAAATACCTTCATAATTAAACGTGACAATTGTCAACAAAATTTTTCGCCCGATTGAAAAAGAGCCGATTGAGCGAGAGTCTACTGTATTTCGGAAACAGCTCCTACGATTTCTTTTATTTTACGATAAGTTTTGGATGTGGACCACGCTAACATTTCGTTCAAACATTCCTATGACCTAAAAAATCGCCATCTTGATTCTTTAAAAGAATTTCTTTTTTACTAAATTAGAGGATTTAGTTTTCAACCGATTTGGTTAAATTTGGATTTTTTGGAAAGATCTTCAAATTTCCAACTCGACTGCATGAGACTTAATCTGTCATGAGTTGGTATAGTACACGTAATTGATGTATCTTTCTCAAATACGTCTTTTAGAAAATATCTGCGTGAAATCTATATTAACCCGATTTTGATGATTTTTAGATGAATAATTATTTTAATTAATAGTTCAAACAAGGGCCCATCAAGCCTAATAAAAAGTCAAGATATTTTTCACTTTTACTTGTAAAAAATTTGCAGCTATTGCACCACGACTTAAACAAATTTGCTCGTTGTTCTTGTATTATTTCGGCGAACATTATGAAATATGTATTTTTAGATAGCTTTCAGTGCACGATTTCGAAATATATCAGAGTGATAAGTCAATTCTCTTTAGGAAAAAACTTGCCAATATTCTTCAGTGCTTCTATGCAAAAACGTATGGAAAAATAAAATGTTGAGAGGCCCCTGAGTTCAAACCTAGGTATCGTAGGGGGAGGTGGGGCTACATTGAGCTGTGGGGCTAGATTGTTATACGATTTTTTCGCATATTTCTAATGTAAACTGGGTTTTAGCATGATGTAATTTGGATAGACAAAATAATTGTGCATCTAAATAAAATAATTGTCAGGACCAGTTTCATTTAGAAATATGCGAAAAAGTCGTATAACAATCTAGCCCCACAGCTCAATGTAGCCCCACCTCCCCCTACTTGCACATTAAAATTTTAATGTGATTCACATTAACCCTTTAAGGACGATTGGAACACCAGTGTCCCATAAAGAAAATAATTTATCCTGACTATACCTGAAATCCTGACCTGAATTTATCCTGACTACTATACCTAAAGATATTTTTTTTAATTATGTTTGTACGTAATTGCAAAGTAGAAGGTTGAAGGAATCTAGGATATTTTTTGCAAATCTCCAGCTATTTGCTATATAGTAAATGTTTGAGTAAATATTAATGACGATTTTTTTAATTCTGATATTGAAAGATGTTTCTGATTATTTTTTATACTTTCAATTTTCTTAAGCATAACCGTTTTGGAAAAAGAAACTACAATACTCATACATAGTATTTTTCATTAGACTGAAAATTATTATTCATCGGTTTAGTCAGAAAATTGATTAAAATTTTTGAGGTATTTTTGTCTCTATTGCTCGTAGAGGTAAAAAATGTACCGCATCAGACTCTGTTGGATTTTCAAAAGTCAGATGTAACACTTTTCATTGATTTTGTTTATCGGTTATATTTTTATAGTTGATTTTCGATCCGTAAAAAGTGTCTCGTTGTTAAAATTAATCACTTAATACAGTTTGTTTCGTTAATTTATAAAACTAAAAAGGTGGACTTGACCTGCAAAATAGGTTTAAATTGCCATAAAGCAGAAATCTTTTTACATTAAAAACTACTGTTAAAATCGAATTATTTTTCGTATTATTGTTGTTAATTACACTAAACCAATTACCAATGTTTGCGGGCCAGATTTACCTTTTTAAATACAGATCCAATTATAAGTGATTCAAAGACACAAATAACATATTAACGCTTATACGAGCGACAATGTAAATTACATTAAAATTTTGATGTGCAAGTGTAATAACATTACTACCTTTTATTGGTAGGGGATATCAGGCCTTTACCCAGCAAATGAACCAAATTTTTTTTCTTGGTTTTTTTCGAAAACGGCTCCTACGATTTCTTTCATCTTCGAATATGTTTTAGAGGTAGTCAAATCGAATATTTCGTCCGTGGACACCTATGTTCGAAAACCATTTCGATATCGAATTTATCGAAGATCAAAGTTTAACCACTTTGATGCCCCCTCAATATTTCAACCGATTTGGTTAAATTTGGATTTTTTTGAAAAATTTTGAAATTGCCAAACCGACTGCATCGGTCACAATCAGTAATGAATTGGTAAAGTACCCGTAAAAGAGCTATTTTTTAAATATTCTTTTTTTCTGTCTGTAAATTTTAACTAGAATGGAAGAATAATACTATTTGAATGACTGTTAATAATATTATTAAAAAATATTGAATTTCAATACGATAGCGAAGAGATATTTGTATCATTATTTTTGCATAATAACACAATTAGTGTAATTCAACACAAAATGAAAAGTGAAATATTACTGTGATAATTGATTTAAAATGGAAATTCTGAGAAAAGTCTGTATTTTCAGTAGAATTATATTCGGTTATTGGATCAATTCAAATAATAAATTAATTAAAAGACCTGTTCAACTCGCAAAAAAACGAAAATTTTATTCCGAGAAACGTTGTTTTTTCCGGGTAAAAATCATTGAGAATAGGGATCCTCTTAAGACAAATGTTTAATGTTCTACAAATGCCTTATGTACATATGTACATAAAATTTTTATCAATAACAAAAAGATTCCGAGAAATCATTTATCAAGTACAAAAAAAATTCCAAACCTACATCTTTTTTTTGGACAGAGTAAGTAATAAAATATTAATATTCTATTAAATGTTGTTATTGCATGTAATGTAGTCCAAATAAATTTGAAGTTTATGAATTTATCAACCTAAAAAGCATGTTACTCTCCAGGGGCATGACGTTTCCTATGTTTCCCATATGTTTCTAGAGAGCCGAAATTATATCACTCTTAATTTGTTTTGAGCAGTATTTTGAGTAACTTATAAATCAGTTCAAATCGGTTCTGAACCGGTAATAAACCAGTTATAAACCGATAAGTAATTTTTGTCCGAAAATCAATTTTATTACTCTTAAAAGTATTTTGAGGGATCTTTTAGTAATTTATGAACCGGTCCAAATCAGTTGAGAACCGGTGAATGGTAAATGATGTCAAAATGTCAAAGTACTTTTGAGGTATAGCATCTAAGTCACGAGTTCGAGCACTACGCAAAGCCTGAGACACTTTGCCAACTCTTTTATTTTTTAATTATTGCTTTAGGGTAGGTTATAGTACATATATCAAAACAAATGAAACATGTAATATTTTCAATAAAATATCAATACATTATTTCAATTAAAAAGATAAAGCAATAGAGGTAATAAAATTTGGCAGAAAAGTACTGCTTTCACTGCTTTTGTGACTGCCAAGGGTGCTACATCAAAAATGTTATTAACATTACACTTAAATATATATTTTTTTTAGGAACACGACCTAAAAAAAAGTTGTTTTTCTGTGATTCATATTGAAGGCAAATTTACATTTGAAAATGAATTTTAGGAAAATATGAAGTGGAATGTTTGCGTTTGTGGTACGATTTACTCCAATAGTTTTACCAAATATGGAGTGTACTCATCAAGCAATCATAGAGCTTCACAAAAACAATTGTATTTGTATCAGTTCAACTTAAAATCCTCTAAGTTTTCCTGCAGAGGAATTACCCAACTGCTTCAAATTTTGACCAATCACTGAGAAAAAACGGGGGTGCGATTAACTTTCTTTCCTCATAACTTTAACACTTTTTAGGTGTAAAAATATATCAACATTTCTTAATGTTAATTTTACATCTTTTTAAGGGTAAAATTAACATGAAAAAGGGTAACTTTAACCCCTAATACACCTAAAAAAGGGTAATATTTACACCGATTTCGGATCAATAATGCGGGGTAAAATAAATATTTCCGGAATGTTATTTTAACTTTTTCGGATTTCTCTCAGTAATGGAGCACCATCATATTTTAGACAGATCCATACCGTAAATGCGGGAAGCTTTGCACTCCGCTGGTGGTGATTTTGCATCCCTGCTTTTCGTAAGCTTTTCTTTAATTCTGTCGCTTGAAAACGGTCTTTACTGATCAGACATAAAAAATTGGATCCACAAGGACCATCCTTAAGTCATCTAAAGCGTGTCCACGATAAAATTGTTCCAAATAATTTAATATTTTTATGATAGATGTCACTAGCTCCGCATTTTTGTTGTATGTAAACATTGTAATACGCGTTTTTACCTTTCTTTTGGTGAAACTCTCATCAAATTCTGTTCATTTTTCACTTAGATACGAAATAATAATAAAAAAGAGAAGGGAACCGTTTTTTGTACACGTATCTAAAAATCCTGGAACGCCAGACCGTTCGGAGGGTGATTCTTCGATTTCTCGACAGTAACACCACTGCCCAGAAACCTGGATGTGAATAAAATCGGGGTATTGGAGATCGAGATTTGGAGAAAAAGGTGATCATGCGCTACAAGAACAATCCTTCGACATCTGTGAGGAATATGGCTAAAAAACTTAAATGTTCTCCCAGTCTTGTGCACAAAATGAAACAGAGGAATGGACTGAAGACTTTTAAGGCCCAACCATCTTTGTAGCATCTCTCCGGTGAGGTTGTGTTGCCTATTCCGACAACATCTTTAGCTTTCCTAAATTTCTTATTCATTTTGTGTTTTTTTTTTTCAATTTCTGAGTTTTACAATGTCCAGAGAAAAAAACCATCGTTTCTATGAAAAAGATGATGTGAAAAAGGCCTTGGAAGAGTTCAGGAAGGGCAAATTGCTACAGGAATCTGCGCGTAAATTTGAGATGCTACTCTTCAGGTCTTCAGGACAAATTACACGGAAGATCTCAGGGCTTGTGAGTTATATAAACGTATTAAAATTAATATTACACTCGTTCCGTTTGACGTTTTAAAATTTTCTATCCGTTGCGTCACAAAAGGTGGTCAGAAAAAAGATGGCCGGAATTTCACTCAAAGTGGCCGGAATACTACCCAAAGCAATGTCCATATTTTTATTAATTTTTCAATATTTTAGGAAGTGATTTAAAGAAAACAAAGATGATAAACTAGTCTTCAAGGTTCCACACAACCCTCCCGAAAAGGAGGTAACTAAAAGTATCAATATGAATTAAAAATATTGCATTTTAAACTTAGGACTTCGGTGCTTATATGCAACTATGTCGAAATTTGGCACACTTATTCTAAAGGGAGCAGTAAAGAAGCCTTTCCATCTGCATTCTTGAACACTTTCACAAAAAAACTGGATAATTCTATCAATACAAAAATAATTCGATATGAACAAATGAATTTCTCCATTTCGATTAATTAAGAATAAATTGAAAATAATTAATAAATTTCCCGTCCAATATAATCCTATATATTATCTGTTAAATTATAAATTTATTTCTCTGCTAAAACAAAAAGGAAATTTATCTATGAATAATTTTCATCACTTGATATCCTCAATATTCATTGATTTCACCATAAAAATGGAAATTAGCCTTTCGATGGAACTTACAACACTACACAAAAGCCTCATGAATACTCACAATAGGAAAACATTCTATGGTAGAGATTTTATTGAAGGGATATTGTTCTCTACAATATTCACGCACCAGAGAATTATCGTATAGCAATATACCTCATCAAATAGCACGCAGCCAAGAAAAGTTTCCGATACAAAAAAAAAAAAAACTGAGAACAATCTTGAAACCCTTAAAACCATGTTAATCCCTTTCCAAATACAAAGACGTTACTAATCTCCGGAGCAATACTCTCCCCAATTAGACCATCACATTCTCCATACTTTATCATCCGTTGAACATAAAAATAGCAAGTTAATGGGAGTGCGTGCGTGGGAGTTGAAGAAATATTGAGAGCCACTGATTGAGACATAAATCCCTGGTAGTAGACTCTTTTGTGCTTGCACTAAGCGCTCCCCCTCATCCCCAAAAAGTTCAATCTGCGTAGAATGTACGGCGAGTGTTAAATGGACATTTTGGGCAGCGGAAAGGGTTTGGCAAGCTTTCCTTGCAAAATCTCTGAAAGTCATGCTAACAATTCGTAACACGATGGTCGAGAGTGGGAAATGGAAATCATCTGTCAAAAAAGGGAAAACTCATTAAAAGAAAATTATCCTAGATTGAAATAGTTCCATCTCTCCTATATATATTCACTCATACAGAAAAGGTGGATTTCCAAGGTGGTAAGAGAGTTTTCCCATAAAATCTAGAACGGATGAGAAAGTGTTGAGAGATGGTTTTTTGCAATTAATGGTAAAAGCCCAGAGAATGGGGTCTACCACTAACGTTCAGCATCGGAAGGATGTGAAATTATTATGTTCAGAATTCCGGGTGCGATTTATAAAAATTTTCTCAACGCATACTAAAAGATAAAACGGATAAAACTGTTAAAACTCAAAAGTTGACATTTATCAGTTATCAAAAATTGAAGTTTCACTTGTCAAAATATTTTTTGTTACAAAAGTATCAAAATTAATCTTAAAAAATGAAACTTAATGGCGCTGACACACCTTTTCAATTTAGTAAAATTCAATTGATTAAAATTTTACCTTTTACTCTTTCAAACAAAACTAAAGATATGTTTATCTTTTTCTGTCAAATGAAAATTGAAATTTCATTTTCAATTTCATTTGACAGGAAGAGACAGCTGTATCCGATTTAAGTTTGAAAGAGTAAGAAGTGAAATTTCAATCGATTGAATTTTAACCAATTAAAAATGTGCCAGAGCCATAAATATTAAGTTTAAAATTCAAGAAGACATTTTCAAAAGTATTTTCAAAGCAATACAAGGTCTTCGGATAATGTTTAACAGTTAGCCGTATGTCAAAATAGAGCTGTTAAATATTAGGCGACATTCTTTTGCCCTAGATACACTTACGACTTAAGCCGAGAGACGACTTAAGGTAATTATAATCAAAATAATGATTTGATTAAATTCCCATCAGTATCTGAATAATCCGTCTCCCGACTTAAGCTGAGAAACGGCACGACTTAAGTCGGAAGACAGTTTAGTCAGAAACTGATGGAAATTTAATCATATCATTATTTTGATTATAATTACGTTAAGCCGCTTCTCGGTTTAAGTCGTAAGTGTATCTAAGGCATTAACAATCTTACATACTGCAATCCTAACAAAGTCTTAGCCCAAACTTTGTCACTTCCTGATCACGAATATATGGATGGCCAAAAACTCATTCCTTTTCTTGTGAGAATATATCGAGCTTGATATCCCATTTGTAAATTACGTAACGATAAATTATGGGTAATCTGGTGGATCAGAAAGGAGCAAATAGAATCGGTGGCAGCCAAAATCCCGAACGCCAAAATCCCGAACACCAAAATCCCGAAAAGGCCCAAATCCCGAAAGCCAAAATCCCAAAAGCCAAAATCCCGAATGTTCAAAATCCTGAAAGGGATGAAATTATATGGGGGAAAATGTTTAGAATAATTTCCCAAGACACAGAAGATTTCCCTTTGCCTTTGCCTCCAGCAAACGCGGGAGAAATCGTGGGAGTACCTATGACAATTTTGAGATTTCGGGATTTTGGTTTTCGGAATTTTGGCCCATTCGGGATTTTGGCTTTCGGGATTTTGACCGGGACCCAATAGAATATACTCAGAGAAGTTTCCTTTTTTCTAATTTTAGAAGGTAATCTAAACTTCGAAACTTTCGAAACCGGTTAATTGGTTTTAAACAGGTTTCAAAATATGACTTGAATAGTGGAATAAATTGATGAATTTTGAACACTTTTGCAGCACAGCTTGAGCTTTGATGTAATAAATTATATTTATTGATTTTTTGCCTTACGTTTTTGTATTATAAGGTAACATTTCAGTATTGTAAGGGAATTCAGCACTTCGTTACTGATTCTATTTCGTACTTTTTGGTTGGCGGACTAGCTGGATAGTCCGCGTTATATAATAGCTCCAAATACGGACCACGCGAACCTTCCTTTCTTTAAAAATACTAATTTTCTTCTTGTATCATCAAATAATCCTAAACTGACATTCAAAATAAAATTGATCGGGAAGGAAATAAGCAAGATTAAGGAATATAATATTTTTAAATATTTTGAAATTTCATCTTTGATCTGATAAAAATAACCATTTACCGCTTTATGGCGTCTAAAAACTAGAAGTAATCTTCGTAAAAATTGCCTTTTTTTAAACTTGACGTTTCTGCCTAGAAAGATAGAGGAAATTTTCTTTAAAAGGGTTTTTTTTTAAACTGTCCCTAGTGTAAATCTTTTGAAAATTTCATTAAATTTTGGAAATATTCATGAACATATATATACAAACATATAGAACGCAAAGATCTCGAGTTCGATTCTTGCTTAGCGCCGTTTTACTGTTTATTTTTTTTATTCCTATTATTTTTTTTTTAATCAGATATACATTTATTATCGTTTTTTTTATCACTGACTGTTTTTATTTTATTATAATATTTGCTTTGCACTGTAATATACTCCTAATATGAATGTCTAACTCAAGTAGGGTTATAAAAGCTCTTTTACGCGTTTGCTGATTTTAATTTTTTTAAAGAAATATAAATTAAGAATACATCCTCATATGGTCTTATTTGTCGTAGATATACATAGCGTTATTTTTGTTTATTTTTTTAAATCATTTGCCTAAGCAATGTGTCTTCCAAAATATATCAATAAATCTATGTACAAAGGATAGAGAATTATTATAGTCAATAATCTGGCACAAAGTCAAGATATGTTGAATTTTGCTTTGAAAATTCAATTCAATATTGATTTGTAAAAGTTTATTCGGAGCCTTTGCCTAAATTGATTGTGAGTCTTACTTTAATTCGATGTGCTCATTGTGAATATTGTCCTCTGTTTTAATCATTTCTATACTAACTAATTAGTGAATGTGGATTTCCGTAAAGAAATGAATAAAACAGAGGACAATATTCACATTATTCATATATTTTTAGAGAAATATTTTTTTTCGAGATCCGCGTAACCCCTTAACCCTCTAACGGTGTTTTCTTTAATATGCGAAGAAAAGTTTTAAAACAATGTTTTCTAGGATAATTATGATCCAATAAAGTCGAAAAAACCATCCATTCTTCATTATCTTTTTTAGTTTAGGCACTAGATGAGAAAATATAAAAATTTTTTGAAACTCTTTTTGATTCTAAAATTCACATTTTTAGTTTTTCATTTTTTTTTAAATAAAATATACAAAGTAGAATGACATATCTTTCAGTAAAAAATAAATTTATTTTAGTCAGATACCTTAAATCTGTATTTTTATGGAAATTGGAAATGAGTTTTTTGCACAAATATTTTTTGTTGCTTTTTCTCTGACCTGTCACACAAAACTGGGAATAGCAACTAAACGAAGAGTCAAGATGAGTTCAAACTTTCAAGAGATGTTTATAAGACTATTACCATTGCCGCTCTGAATATGGATAGGGAAGTGAGAGTGTATGACAGCCTGCTGATACCAAAATCACACTAACACACATACGTACTCGCACACATTGCCGCTCTGAGGTGTTCAGTGCAGCAGCACAATGCGTTCGTCGTCGTTGGAATTTGCTTAAAATTAAAATTTAGATATTTTTTTCTTTAGTATTATATTTTTGTTATCTAATTGAATATTTAATCAATTAAATATTTTAAGCATTAGTTCAATTAAATTCTATTAGTAGATATCAAAAATTGATTAAACGTTGTAAAAGAAATGCAAAATGGAGATATTGAAAAACCTGAGTAGAGATGAAATCAAGTTTTATTTTAACAAATTATTGGCGTTTTATAAAAACGGTAGACTTTCTATCTTTGTCAGAGATTTTATCGTCCAATCGGGAGTTCACGTTTTTTGTGTAATTATTTAAAAGTAAGTTCGCCATCGGTCTTAAAGCCATCTTAAAAATATTTTCACTGACAACTCCACATACTGGGCATAATTGTTCAATATCAGTTACAAAACCTTCCGACCGAACACTTTCTAATGTAACTTCTATCACTTTTCCTAAAACCATTCTGACCTGAATTTATTGGCTAGAAAACCTTCAATCAGGGCTTGGCGATAAGGCGATAATTCCTTTGGAGTTTGTCCAGAATAAACAGTCACAGTCGGAATTCACAGAATATTTCTGGCTTCGCGAATGTCGAACAGCTCAAAAATCCTTCTTAGGTGCCTCACTGGATCACTAGATCACAGAATATCACATCAAAGATTTTTAAATAAAGTAGAATCACTGAAAATTAGTATTTTTACTGGGGAACTCAAATTTATTCGACTTTCTTTGTCTCCACTTGACGTAACGGCTTGTCTTGATAAGAAGTATATGCTTTATTAGGCAATTAACACAAAAAACGAATCATGCATAAATCGTATTAATTTGTTGAGATGAAACGCGAGTGAAACATTTATGAAATTTCATTGAGTATTATAAATTAAATTTTGAATTACTGATACTCTAACGAAAAAAATTTCAACGAAAAGAAATCTTTAAATTATTTTTTGAACGATTTTAATTTTAACGCTTGCTTAAACAATATTTATTATTTCTTTAATAATAAACATATTGACAAAAAATTGTAACTGAACCACTTTGCTAACAATTTTTTTCTTTAAGACACAAAGTTAAGTTTGAATATTTAAGTACTTAATTTAGGAGTTATTGGGAAAAGTATCACATGTAATATAAAATAGTACTCATGGCCAAAGAAAAATAAAACAAGTAAAATAAATACTGAAAATATTTAAAAACAAATATACATACCCTAGGTTATATTTTTGTTTAAAAAAGGTTCTTCCGGGAGTTGGATTTTCTGGAGTTATTCCCGTATTTTGAGTCATTCAAAACTACAAAAAAATCACTGAATTTCTGGTTTTCATCAATAAAAATCGTCTTAGGTTATCCAGAGACTTACTTTTCTAACATTTAATCACGGTTAACTGTGCAACTGAGCTTCAATCTTGCAGAAAAAACTTCATGGAATGAACTATCCGGGAGTTATTCACGTATTTTGTGTCATTCAAAACTACACAAAAATCACTTAATTTCTCGTTAAAATTACTGAAAACCTATTTTCGATGATCGAAAGAATCACTTTTCTAACATTTATTGACGATCCACTAAACAAATGAGGCCCCATTCTTGCATAAAGTCCATCCGGGAGTTAACTATCAGGAAGTTATTGATGTATTTTGATTGCGTTAAAACTAGTAAAAATTGACTAAATTTCGATTAAAAATCACTGAAGACTACTTGCACATGAATCACAGAACGAAGTTTTATCGATTTCGAAGCCCCATTTAATAACTTTAAGCCCCATTTTTGAAGTAAAATACCGGGAGTCCATTTGACACTTTAAAATTAGGTTATGTTTCGTTCTTTTAGCGATTTTAACCATTTCTTAGACTGTTTTCACTAGTTTTTCATCACCGTATGTTAAAAAATCACTTGTTTTAAGTAATTTGAATGTTATTTTTTCACAAAAACTTAAGAAATTAGCGAAAAACTAAGAAAATGTGGGAGCATAACGCATGCAAACAACTGAGCATTCTAAAACTCGCACACTAACGCAAAACCGCATCAGCAGGCTGTCATACACGCTCACTTCCCTATCCATATTCAGAGCGGCAATGCTATTACCGAGGACACTATAGCACTTTTAAATAAATAAAACCTTTATTGTCACTGTAAATGTGATTTTTGTGAAGACCGCCTGGAGGCGGTCTTACCCGTTAGAGGGTTAAGTTACTTTCTTCATTTAAATTTCAGAAAATCCAGTTCTTTTTTTAGCTTAAAAATAAAAAAAAATCAACGATTTTAAATTCAAAATACTGTGCACTCCGGTTAACCATTTTTCACGTCAAGAATAACTGTCAAAGTTCAAATTGCTGTCAAAAAATCTAGTCAAAAATTACTCAATTTTTTGGCGTTGAAATAAATATTTTTATGAAATCACATCTTCTGTCTTTTTCTGAATGAGAGATAATTTTTATAGGGAGCAATTATTAAAAATTATTTATGCCCAACGCACAATAACTTTTGCTTGTAAACATGTTTTTTTTACATTTCAATAAGAGTGAGTGAGACCTAGATCTAGTTATCTCGCTCACTCTCATAAGAAATTTTGAAAACATGTTTACAAACAAAAGATATTGTGTACTGAACATTATGGCCAACGCACAATAATTTTTGTTTGTAAACAATGTTTTCAAAATTTTCTATGAGAATGAATGAAATATATATATATATATATAAATCTAGTCATCTCGTTCTCTCTCATAGAAATTTTTGAAAACACGTTTACAAACAAAAGTTATTGTGCGTTGGGCATTACGCGAATGAGGAATAAAATAATGGGCAAAATTCTTTGTATAATTAAAAGCCTCTTGGCAAAAATGACTCACCTTCTGCATCAACCGTGAACAATCCCAGTCCGTCTCCGCTGCGAACACTGTACGTTATTCGTGAGTCTGGACCAGGTGGATCAGCATCTCTTGCCCTAACCGTCATGACATGTGTGGCGAGAGGTTGATTCTCCCTCACCTTTCCCGTGAGGACAAAATCATCAAACTGAGGAGAATGACGATTCTCATTTACATCGACAATCTCCACGGTCACTGTGGTGTCTGTGGCAAGAGACGGATGACCACGGTCAAAAGCTCTCACTGTTAGCGTATGAATTTGCCTCTCCTCAAAGTCCAGGGCATTGGTTGTCCTCATTGCCCCGGAGAATTCATCGATCCGAAAAGGTGAAACTTCATCTGATTCCTCATCCACCATCAATTTATATCCAACCTCACCACTTGCACCCATATCGGCATCTGTGGCTGTTACCACCACCACCAGTGTACCCCAGGGAACATCCTCACGCACCCTCACCGTGTAACCCTCTGGGACACTGAACACCGGCGCATTGTCATTAATATCTTCCACTGTTATCCGGACAATGGCATCTGAATGAAGGCCAGTACCCCTTTCACCACCATCCATTGCTCTAATGCGCAATTCATAGACTTCTTGACGCTCCCGGTCAAGTGCACCGTTGACAGTTACAGTTCCTGTCTCCGGATCCACCCGGAAATCTTTCGTTTCTGTCACCAGTGTATACTTAACTTTGCCATTGTCTCCGGCATCTGCATCCGTGGCATTTAGAACGATGATAACTGTGCCATTGAGAGCATTTTCCGGTATCCGGAAGCTAGTAAGGCTCTTTTCGAATTTTGGGGGATTGTCATTTTCATCGAGAACTGTTACAGGGAGAACTTTTGATAGAGATTTTTGAGGTTTTCCCAAATCATACACCGTCACATTCAATACATATTCATCTTCTCGTTCTCTGTCAAGATACCCAATAATCTTGAGTTCTCCCGTTTCCGGATCAAGACGAAACACTGAATCATTATCTCCGTCGGAAATGCCAAAGATTAATTTCCCATTGTAGCCTAAATCTCGATCTCTGGCACGTATAACGGCCACTACGGTGCCCAGGGAAACAGTTTCATTCACCCTAACCTCAAATGGGAAGTCGAGGAATTCCGGCGAATGAATATTTTCCCCATAGCGACTTGGTAGACTGACAAAATCCTCCGAATGACTTGGATCACTGCGTGGCATGTTGTTTTTCTCACTCTCAGCAAATATTTCCGCTTGCCGACGTGTCACTCCAGTTTCTCTGCACTCTGGGCCACCCATAGCCCGTCGGATGTGCACCAGGTTGATATGGATGCGCATTATGTCGGCAAAGTGTGTCCCATCTGTGGCTGTGACATTAATCTCTCGTCTCCCAATCACACTGTCCGCCAAATCGCAGCCAATCGAGATGACACCCGTTGACATGTCCAAATTGAAGCACCCATCCTCATTTCCCGCCACCATTCTGTAGCTAATCATGTTGCCAGCATCAAAATCAATGGCTGAGAGGGTGAAGATCTCCGTGCCGAGTGGTGTTGATCTCACCACTTCCAAACTACACTCAATTCTCTCAAATTGCGGACGATTGTCATTGACATCTCTGATACGTATATGGAGTTGCATTTCTGTCTGACGTCGATAGGGAAGACCCCAATCTGATGCACGTACTCTCAGAATATATTGCCTCCTCATCGATTCATAGTCAATCAGTTTTGATGTCCGTATGACACCGGAAAAGTGGTCAATATCAAAGGGTACATCATTGAGATTTGCAATGCTATAGGAAATATAAGCATTTTCTCCACTATCCCGATCCTTAGCTGTCACCTTCGTTACCGTACTCCCAGCCGGTTCATTCTCATCCACCCAAATGGTGGCATTTGTTCCCTCAAAAACCGGATCATTGTCATTGATATCAGCAACATTTATCTTAACTTTAGCTGAAGATTGCTTCCTCGTTCCACTATTTCCCTGATCAATAGCCGACACCGTAAGTGTATAGAAACTCTTGGTTTCCGTATCCAGCGGAACCACCGTATAAAGCATCCCCGTGTCAGGATTCACCCGAAATTCCCCACCTTCATTCCCACCAACAATCTCCAAGAAGACCTGGGCATTTTTTCCCACATCCCTATCCGACACCTTCAGCCTTATAATTGGAGTGTTTGGGGGCGAAGATTCGGGTACACTAACCTCATAAATCTCCCGACTAAACACAGGCACATTGTCATTGGCATCAGCCAGATGTACTGGTACAACCTTGTAACTCTGTCGCGGCGGCACGCCCCAATCCACCGCCCTCAGGGTGAGATTGTAACCCTGTGGCGTTGCCTCTCTATCCAACAACTGATGCACCTCAATATTGTACTCACCATGCCTCTTAGTCGATCGTATCCGAAAATGTCCATTGGGATCACCATCCACAATGTCCAAACTCTTAATCCTCCCATGGATTCCCCGATCCAAATCCTCAACCCTCACAATCCCAAAGATGTGCGCATTTGAATCCTCCACAATTTCCGGAAGGGCTTGTGTATATATTGTCGGTGGATAGAGATTCACCTGTAATTGCAACAAAGAGAAATGGAAACGACGGACATATTTATGAAAACCGCAAAAAGAGAAATTCAATCTTAAATTTAATTAATATACCCTGCCGTTCTCACACAGTCCCCCCCTCTCCCCTATGTTTCCCTCCTAATTACTTTTAGCACTCATGTTAATTATCTAGTATTTATTTCCACCTCGTACTTCTTTCTGCCCACCAAACCACCCAAACCACCCTTTGTAGTCCATCTCTCATCAAGGGGCGAGTCATACTGTAAAACCTGATCCAATGTGAAATTTCACCGAATCATTTAACAAATTTCTATGATAGGATACGTTGAGTTAGGACCTAGGACCCAAGAAACCATCAAACTGGAGCCTTAACTCTTTTGCATCCTTGGAGACTTTGGCTCTCCAAAGAATAATAAAGAAATCTGAGAAAAATAAATTTATTCGGCAATGTAGGATCGATAAAAAACCGATTCTTGTGAATAATTAATTCCGGATTTTATATATTTTTGATCAAATAATTCAGTATTAACCCTCTAACAGTACTTTCTTTAATATGCAAAAAAAGTAGTTAAATAATTTTGTCTAAGGTAATTAATCGTCCAATAAACTCAAAAAAAACATCCGTTCTTTATTATCTCTTTTCGTTTGGGCGCCAGGTGAGAAAAGGTAAAGACCGCCTGGAGGAAGTCATATCTGTTTAAGGCATCAAAAGACTAAAATATTTTTATTGAAAAATAGTGAACAAATAGTAAAATAAATGAATTTTAAAAGTTTTTTACAGATGAATGTTCTATGATTATCTAAAAAATGATAATTATAATATTAAGAAAAACCAGTGATAAGCCCAGAAAAGCTTATGGTAGCTGAGATTCTTTACAGGTGACCTCGGAATGCGTGCAACTCGGGGTGCTTGCAACTCGGAATGCGTGAAAATTCGATTGTGAGTTGAATTTTGGGGGTAAAGAATTGCGTCGAGTAAACTGTTCTCGGTAGTCGAAATGGATGAAATTGGCTCAACGCGATTCTTCATTCTTCTTCTTTCGCGATTCGATTAAAACGTATGAAATTAGGGTGTAGCAAAGGTTGTAGTGCTCTACGAGAGCTTTCCAAAACACCAAAAACTTTCGAATTCCGATAATTAGAAGCGAAGATATGACCATTTGAAAACTGAATTTTTGACCCCCTCTAGCTCGGATCAGGGGGGTCGGAGGGGGTTAAGTTTAGTATCGATAGAAAGCTCTTAGGCCCTGCTATAACATACTAAAATTTTAGCCCGATCGATGCCATAGGAGTCCGGGAAAATCGATTTTTAGCACACATGATTTTCGTGATCAATGAGTGTGAAAACGTGTACCGTCGTTGCGGGTGACTTTGCACGTTTTTTCGCTGTTTTTCAACTTTGCCCTCTAAAAGCGGATAGTTAAATTGAAGGAAGGGGGGTGAACGGGTAAAATTATTTGTATTCAGTTTTTAATGAATGGATTTTGTGCCACTAACATTAATTTTATAAAATTTTACTATGTTAAAGAAAATCAAGAAAAAAGGCTTGCACTGGGGATAAGGTGCGGGTGACTTTGCACTTTTTAATAAATACCAAAAAATCAACAATTTCTGTAATAAACGACAATGAAGATCTTCATATCTAAGGGTAAGATGCACGAGATCTACAAGATGACGTGGTCGCCATCTTGATTTGACGTTTCTGTCCGCCATTTTGAATAACTGTCAAACCCTAAAACTCGTCCGATTGGGTTGAAATTTTAGTATGTTGTAGCTGATGTCAAGGCCTTTTCTAAACGTATCTATGTTCTGGTCTACGTCAAGTATTTACCTAGATACAGAGGCTCAAAGTTTTAAATTTTGTAATACTCATATTTTGGCGGTCTTTATTTTTTAATCTTCAATATTTGAAACCTAAACGAAATGCCTCAGTAACCATTAAAAATGGTTGAGACTTTTATTTTATATATTTATTTACTTTAACATAATTAAAAAATAAATAAACGAAAAGTGCATTTAATTAATTTTTTATTTTTCATCTTTGCGAAAACAGTTTATAAGATTCTCAAATAATGCGCTGTTATAAACAAAAACATTACTTTTCTTTTTGTTTATTTGTTAGATCTCATCGCCTAACGATAGCGCTGTCTTTTTTCTGATGGTTTCGATAAAAGAAGCTCCCTGTAGTTCTGTATTCATAAAAATGCCAAAATTTTAAACTTGGAGCCCCTATATCCAGACAATCACTTAACCTAGGTCGGATTTTAAATATGTTCTGAAAAGGCCTTGATATCAGCTAGAACATACTAATATTTCAGCTCAATCGGATGAGATTTTTGTTTTGACAGTTATTCAAAATGGCGGATAAAAACGTCAAATCAAGATGACGACCATTCCATCTTGTAGATCTCGGTCATTTTATCTTAAGTTCCCACAAAATTCGATAATTTTTAGCCAAATACTTCTATAATAAAGCTTTAGAAAGATCATTATATGCAATTTTATAACATAAATCATGCGTTCTTAGGAAGATAATAGGGAAAAAAAATATTTTAATAAAAATAATCAACAAAATCGAAGTGGATTATTCTAGCCAGATAAATTTAGATTGGATTTGGACAATTTACTACTCTGAAATCGATTTTGGAATTGTACCTTCAGATAACTTTTTCACGGAGCCGTTTTTTGACAAAATACCTATATTAGCATTTCATTGACTATTACTGAAACTACAAGAATCCTTTTGGGGATCATTGTACCTTACTTGGTACATAACATATCCCTATATACTTTGACATGGTAGACCGGATCGGCGAAGACTATCAATAAGTGCTAGAATTGTTCAAAGTCTCACGAACAGCAGAGTGCAAAGTCACCCCCCGAGTGCAAAGTCACCCGCAACGACGGTACATCCAAAATTTGGACCCGATCTGACGAGGTCGGATTTCACCTGTGACCACAAAAGCTCAGATTGTATAGAATCTTAGCTAAAAACTCCGGTCAGACGCTGCAACACACATTATCCTTTGAGTAATGATTAAAGAGTTTTAGTTAAAGAGTTTAGTTAGATTAAAGATTTAGTCGGCCAAACCTCTGAAAGCCTAAATCCCGAATACCAAAATCCCGAATGGGTCGAAATAGCCAATGCCAAAATTCCGAATGAAACAGGAACCCAAAAAACCAAAATACCGAAAAACAAAATCACAAACACCAAAATCCATAAAAGGCCAAAATCTCAAAAACCAAAATCCTAAATGGGCTTAAATCCTGTATAGCCAAAATCCCAAGCGGCAAAATTCCGAATGGCCAAAATCTCAAATAACCAAAATACCGAGTAGAATAGGCCAAAATCTCGAAAAGCCAAACTATCGAAAACCAATATCCCAAATATCAAAATTTTGTAAGGGCCGAAATCCTGAAAAGCAAAATCCTAAATCGAGTAAAATCCCTAAAGGCGAATTCTCGAACGCCAAAATCCTGAATTGTCAAAAATCCCAAATAGCTAAAATCCCGAATGGTCCAAAATCCAGAATAGCCAAAATTTCATCAAAAAGTCAAAATTCCGAATGGGGCAAAAACCCGAAAATCTATAATCCCGAAAAGCCAAAATATAAAATATAAATGCCAAAATCTTGAAAGGGTCAAAATCCCGAAGACCAAAATCTCAAATGGGCTAAGATCCCGAATAGCCAGAATCTTAAAAACCAAATTCCCGAAAAACCAAAATGCCGAAAACCAAAATCCTTAAAGGGCCAAAATCCCAAATGCGCAAGTATACAAATTCCCAAATTGTCCAAAATACCGAATAATCAAAATCCCAAAAAGCCAAAATCCCGAAAAGTCGAAATCCCGAAAAAGACGAAATTTTACATGGTATTATTTCCCAAATCACAGTAAATTTCTCTTTACCTCTTTTAGCTTTTAGGATTTTGAACGCGACCCGTTTATCGGATCTACTGATACCTACTGAGAATAGTAAAAATCCATGGGACTTCTCCGACAATATTAAAATGTTTTCAAATAATAAGATCCGCTTATTTTCAACACTACCCGAAGGCTTATGAAGAACTGTAAGGAAAAGCTCGTGTATAATTTTATAGATCAGAAGCACTATAATTTTATAAATTATCAGGGTGGGTATTTTTCCAAATACTTTTTAGAAATCTTTCAAAAAACATTGAAAAGGTTTCTCGATTCTAAACAGAATTATACAGAATCAAACGAACCAAAACATAAAAATTGCGAAACCTAAAGAACAAGATATCCTTGTCAGTGGGATATTATGAATGAGTCACCCTTTGCTTCTCTTTTTTCTGTCCTTCTCCCACAGCATCAGTAGATGCGATGCAAAAAGACCAAGTTTAACATTTTACACGAGACCCAACTATACAATTCACGGATGATGGATAATTCTACGGGAAAGCACTCTGAATCCCCTGAAGCCCTCTTACCGAGATTTACATCCTCATCACCGACCTAATCATGCAATAAGGAGCTTAAATTCCGACAACTCTTGGATTGATTTTAATGCCACAAATATACCCGAGTATATGAACCACTTTATAAGATTTCTTTCACAATCACAGCTTCTGTGATTTTATTCCAGAGGACCATTAAGCTCACTTTCAGAGAGAATATAAATGTTTTGAATTGGTGCCGCTAAAACCGTATCCAAAATGTAGTTATTATTTTTAAATTTTCAAAATACTGTCTAGGGTAGAATAACCTAATTCAGAACACGATCAAAATAGGAATTTCTATTTATATTGTTATTTATGTCACAATCCTAATACCTGATCCTTTCCGAGCGTAAAATTATTTTTAAATCATTTTAATTATTTTTAAACTATTGTATACTTAGCAAAAAACGACAAAAGCTCATTTTAATGCAAGGGCAGAATCAGATTGACAATAAAATGTTCGCCGTAGCCTCACCGTATTTCGTTAATTTACGCATTTTTATTGCAATTCTTACGCAAATTTTCCATTACCGTATTACCTTATCTCATACTCGGTGGCACTAGGTGAAAATAGTATCAAAAAATTGAAAAAATAAAACGAAAATTCGATAAACATAAGCGACTTTCGATTTTCGAAAATTCGATGTCGAATATTTCGTAAACTAGAGGCTATACTTTTTCTTTAAATTTTAGTATGTTGTTACTGAGGTCGAAACCTTTACAACCAGTGGCCTCTCGACATTTCATCTTTCCATACATTTTTGTATAGAGACACTGAAGACTATTGGCAAGTTTTTTCCTAAAGAGAATTGACTTGTCAGTCTGATATATTTCGAAATCGTGCATTAAAAGTTATCTAAAAATACATATTTCATAATATTCGCCGAAGTAATAGAAAAACTACGAGCAAATTTCTTTAAATGCAATATCTCTTTAGTGCAATATCTACAAAATTTTTACAAGGAAAAGTGAAAAATAGCTTCACTTTTTATTAGGCTTGATGGGCCCTTGACATAACCCCTTTTTCTATACAAAAAGGGGATTTCAGTGGCGAAATAGGCAAGACCGTTGTGTCTTGGACGGTGAGATCTCTAACTCAACTCTCACAGCTGTGAGTTCGAGTCCCGCCCGGTGCAAGCCCTGAATGTCGAGAAATAGACATTTTCACTCTGATAAAACGTAATAAAATGCAACGCCTCTTCCCAAAAAAAATCTCCAGGAGCACAAAAGACGTATTCACTACGGACAAGGCGTTCCTGGGCGATCTACGATCAGTAGATTCTTCCAACACGAGGCACATTGTAATGATTACATTGTAATACGAAATAAAGTGTTATCGATACGATTAATAATAATGATATACAAAAAAAATCCCTGTACAATTTTTAAATGAAAAATATTAGATGAGATCATATATTCTGTCAGTAGAAGAGGTAAAAAGTTTGGAGTGGTATATCTCAGCTCCTGATGAACATAATTGGATAAGTAAACTATTGTTGGAAAGCTTGGTTCATTAGCTTTCAGAATCTGGTATATGTAATTGGCTATGGGTAAATCATGGTCATCCAGAACCATTTATGTCGAAGAAGACACTTTTTGCAGCGTCATTTTTGACCATCTGCTGCTGGGACCAGGAGTGACCCACAATTCTCGCACTTGGACTGTTCGTTAGAGGAATTCAAAGGGTATAATTTGTAGAAGAAACTTTTTTTTTGGACATCTTACTTTTTTTTATTCATCGACTTTTGCAAGAATTTTAAAATGTTAAACGCAAGGAAAAAATTGCAGAAATCCTTCTATTCCATTTTCTGGACAAACTAATGAAGATATCGACTTGGAATGTTCTGAGTACCCCCCGATAAGTTGATCCAAGGAATCCAAATGTCACTTCAATTTCATCCCCACGTCTATCCTTCCCCTCCAGAAATCACTCCTTTAGGAATATCTCAAGAACCAGACCATCGATGCATTTCATTTTGGGATATGTTTTAGAGAGTATCCTGGCGGACATTTCATTCATACATCTCAAAGACGTCCGACCTCTTCTTCTTGCACTTGCTAATAATCTGGTCAGACGAGCAGAATTTCTTCTGATCAATTTTCTGACCAAAGAGACAAAGTTAGCGACTTTTATTGTTCTGAGTACCCCCCCATAAGTCAATCTAAGGAATCGAAACAACACATGCATTTGCTTCTCATCCCACTCCTTCTCCTCCAGAAACCACTCTTTTGGGAATATCTCAAGAAATAAACCATCGATCCTTTTCATATTTGGATATGTTTTTGACATGGCCAAGGCGGACATTTCGTCCTCAGACACCAATTGAGAACAAGTGAATTTGTGAGCTCCGATTTTAGAGTGAAATTCTTGTGGAAAATTCACCAAGAAAGTGGTAAGATCTGCCGGTGTTTGTCCGCCTCTGTGCAGTGTACCGATTGGTGGTGTTGGTGTGCGCTGAGACTTCTCCACTCTCGCGGAATCGCGACTTTTCCTCGCGGCGTGACCAAGAGGGAATTTTCGTATGTGTTAGTGTGAGGCCGGAATACCGTTGTGGGGCTTGATTGAGCTGAGTGAATGTCCACTGTGGGATCACACGGCTGTTTTGCATACCCCGCGGAGTTTTTGGCGAACCCGAGACACACACCGAGATGAAGCATATGCTTCACCGGTGTTGCTTGGGTGGGGAATGTCTCGGTGCATGTTTGACCGCAGGGATGTAATCGGGGTTTTTGCTTCACAGGGAAAGATGAATGGAAAAAATGGAAAATGCTCCGAGAACTCAGGGCCGAAAGGCAGGGGCAAAGAGAAGACTGAGGACCCCATTGCTGGTTTTCCTGGGGAAAATACCGGCGATGGCCAAAATTATCTTCCCCCCACCACAGCTGTAATCCAGGCGGCTGCGGCTGGATATAATTCTGGAAGACTGTTAACAGCTGCCGAGGAGGATGATCTACTGCGAATCGACAGTGACCTCGATTCTATCGGCACTGTTCAGTCATATGGAATAGCGGGTCTGATGTCAGAGGAGATGCTGACAGAGGAGCTGGCAACGATCCGCGAAGAAGAGACCTCAGGGAGAGGGAATGAGGACCCGGCGTCTGTACCCTTGCCGAAGAAAACTAAAGGGCAGCAGCGCAGGGAACAGCGACGCAAGGCCAGGGCAAAGAAAGAAAAGGAGGCGGCAGATGGCGTCCCTGGAAAAACAGCCCCCAAGGGTTTGGATGCTGAGAAGCAAACGGCCGTTAAAAAAACGGCTGCAAGCCAATCGGCCTCCACCAATGGGGGTGTCCCCTCCAAAACAACCCTCGGGAGTGTAGCGGCTGAGAAGCAGACGGCTGCGAAAAAAGCGGCTGAAAGCCAATCGGCCTCCACTAAAGGGGGTATGAATAAACCTGGAAGTAAGGCCAAAGATGCTGGGGGAGGAATCCCACGCATCGGGGCGGAATCCACCCCTGGGAAACGGCAGAGGAACCTGGACTCTTCTACTCCGGAATGCCCAAAAAAGAAGGTGTGCCAAAAACAGACACCCCCTCAAAGAAATGCCGCCGAGAGGGTTGCTGAAAATCTTAGGGTGGCAATCATCAACACTGGCACTACTGCCGGGATCTCAGACAACTTATCTGAGAGAATCCTCTCTCATCTGAGAGGGAGATTGAGAGCAGAGCTGAGCCGCGGCGCTAGTCCGAGGTTCTCGGGCTTTAGGCTGGACGCGGGTGCACTGCGCATACTGTGCTATGACGCTGTGGCCCGTGACTGGCTTGTTCGGGAAACCTCGGCTATACCGATGCCATCTGGGTACAATCTTCGGGTGGTTAATCAAGCCGAGCTGAGAAGAATGAGGATCACCCTCTTCGTCCCGGCTCCGGTTGAAAATCCGAGCGTTGTGCTTGCTCTGATAGCAGCACAAAATGGGCTGGATACGACGCGCTGGACAGTGATCCGAGCGGAGCATAGGGATGGAGGTCAGCTGATCTTTATCAGTATTGATGAAGAATCGGCTGAGATTATCCGTGGGAATGGTGGCCGGATCTTTTACGACTTCGGCTTACTCAGGGTAAGGATCCCCAAAGTCCCAGAAAGCGGCCATGAAGCCGAAGATTTATAATTTTCTTAAATCAATAAATAAATATGAACCAAACAAATAAAGTTGTTTGTATTCAAGCAAACTTGCACCACAGCCGCGCAGCCATGTCTTGTCTGGATGAGAAGCTGGCTGTGGCGCAGGCTTGCATCGGATTGTTCCAAGAACCCTGGACGGTCCGCAACAAGGTTAAAGGGGTTGGTACTAGGCACGGCAACTTATATTTTAGTAGCCGTGGGAATGAAAAGGTTAGGACATGCGTTTATGTCTCTAAAGACATCAACGCCATGTACCTCTCTCAATACTCCACAGGAGATCTAGTGGCGGTAAAGGTAAGAATAGAGACGGCTCAAGGTGGAAGGGAGCTGGTTTTAGCCTCTGCCTATCTGCCATATGACGCAACTGAGCCGCCTCCATCACGAGAGTTGGCGGATCTTGTTGCGGCGTGTGGGAGGAACTCATGGGAGCTCCTCGTGGGGGCTGACGCTAATGCTCACCATATTGCATGGGGTAGCACTGGCGTTAATGCACGCGGGGAGTCTCTTCTGGGGTTCATCTGCGCGAACCAATTAGAAATTATAAATGTTGGTGACAGTCCCACTTTCGTCGACAGACGCAGGAGGGAGGTCATTGACATTACACTAGGTACGGAACTCGCGGCTGAGCTAACCACTGGTTGGCATGTGTCGGATTGTCTGACTATGTCTGATCATAGGAGGATTTACTTCGACATCTCGGCCCCGACCAATAGCCCTAAATCATTCCGCAACCCTCGCAGAACGAACTGGTTAGTATTTAACCGGTCCCTTTCTGAGGGCTGGCGAGAGGATGGGCGGGTTCCTAAAGACGCTGAGAGCATTGAAGTTTCAGTGGAAAAACTGAACTCGGCTTTGCTCACGGCGTACGAAAAAGCCTGTCCATTGACAATAAACCTAGATAATAGGAAAGGTAAATCTTTACCTAAGGAACTCTGCCTATTGAAACAGAGAACGAGAAAATCAATTAACAGGGCCCAAAATACGATGCTAGACCGCGACTGGGAGGAAGCGGCTGCTCGTAAAAGGGAATATAAAAAGGCATTAAGGAAATGGAAAAGGGAGAACTGGAGAGAATTTTGTAGTCAAATCACGGCTGTTAAAGATGCGGCTAGGATTAAAAAAGTTCTATCCAAGGATCCATCTGAGCGGCTAAGCGTGTTAAGGGGGCCCAGTGGAATCTATACTGATTCTGCGGATCAAGTCACACGCCTGCTGCTGGAAACACATTTTCCAAACTGTCAAATAGACGGTGTGGAACCAATACCAATACAACAAGCGTTGTATTCGGGGAGTCAAAGCGATTGGGGTAAGGCCTCTGAGATTGTCACATCGGAAGGGGTGGCTTGGGCGATCAGTAGCTTTTCACCCTATAAGACGGCAGGCACGGATGGTATCTTTCCGGCTTTGCTTCAGCAAGCTGTCGAGACCATTACTGTGCCGCTCGTGAACCTTTTTAGGGCGTGCCTCGCCACTGGGTATATACCACAATTATGGAGGCGAGCACGAGTAGTATTTATACCAAAACCAGGTAAAAGCAACTACGAGGATCCTAAGTCCTTCAGACCAATTAGTCTGACATCGTTCTTGCTTAAAACCCTGGAAAAACTCTGCGATAGATATATTAGGAGTCGGATTCTTACGAAGAATCCTCTGAGTCCTATGCAATATGCCTATCAAAGAGGCAAATCAACAGAATCGGCTCTCCATCAACTGGTAAGCCGTATTGAAAAATCGCTTTGCGATAAGGAAATAGCTCTTGTCGCCTTTTTGGACATTGAGGGAGCCTTTGATAAGGTAAACTCTGCAGTCCTAATACAGGCGATGAGTGAGTTTAGGCTAGGTCATACCCTAGGAAGATTTGCCACCAGTCTAGTTAGAGACCGAATGGTGGAGGCGGAGGTGCACGGTGCACACCTTTCAGCAGCTGTGAGTAGCGGCTGTCCTCAAGGTGGTGTACTGTCTCCCCTCCTGTGGTCCATGGTAGTCAACAGCTTACTGGTCCAATTAAATTCAGCAAACTTCTACACTCAAGGTTATGCTGATGACGTCTGCATTGTCATACGGGGTAAATTCCCATCTACACTGTGTGATCTTATGCAGAGAGCACTAAACATCGTTGAAGAATGGTGTGGCACCCGCGGTCTGAAGGTTAATCCCGAAAAGACCGGCCTCATTGCTTTCACGAAGAGATACAAGCTGGAGGGGTATAAGGCACCCAAATTCTTTGGGAAAGATCTTACCCTTCAGAAAGAAGTAAAATACCTTGGTATTATACTTGACCAGAGACTCACTTGGAAGAGACACCTGGAAGGCCGTATTACTTCGGCCACTAGATCGTTCTTCTCTTGTCGACGTCTATTCGGCAGATCTTGGGGTCTATCGCCGAAAGTTACACTATGGATGTATCAAGCCATAGTTAGACCTCTGATCTCATATGGAGCTGTGGTGTGGTGGCCTAGAGTCGAATTTAAAAATTCGGCTCAGGCGCTACAGCGGCTTCAGAGATTAGCTTGTCTTGCAATTACAGGATCCATCCGGACAGCCCCTACGGCTGCACTGGAGATCTTATTAAACTTGCCTCCGCTTCCGCTTTTTATAAAGGCTGAGGCGGGTATGGCAGCATTTAGACTGCGATCAGCAGGTACATGGAAGGTCGGGTGTCATCCAGTGGGACATGGTAGGATCATGGACGAACTGGTAAGAAGGCACCCTGACCTTCTAATGAGGGACGATTTCCATCTGGAGGAAAGACAACCTCAAAAGAACCTGAAACCTATAATTCGCACGAGGGCTGAGTGGAGGGAGCGCGTGGAGGACACAATTGAACCCGACGCGCTGGCTCTCTTCACTGACGGCTCACGAGTGGACGGCTCCTCAGGCGCTGGATACCATTGTCCGGATCTCGGAATTGACGAGTCGGTGCCCCTCGGCCGGTATACCACCGTATTCCAGGCCGAGGTCACAGCAATCCTAATGGGGATACGGCACCTGACCGAATTCGAGGTCTCTGGCAGGAAAATCAACATATTCTCTGATAGCAGAGCGGCCATACTGTCCATATCAGGACACAATTCCCGCTCCTCGCTAGTGCTCGAGTGCCAGAGAATGTTAGAGACGCTCTCACTGAAATGTGAGATCACTCTACATTGGGTACCTGGGCACAGCGGCGTTGCGGGTAATGAGGAGGCAGACCGCCTCGCGGCGGCAGGAGCGAAGGCTGAATTCATCGGCCCCGAACCTGCCGTTGGAATGTCCTCCAAAATGAGAAAAACCATCATTAAGGAGGACTTACTCACGCAACACCAAGCAGTCTGGACAGCTACAGATAACTGTCGAGTTTCCAGACTGTTCATGCCACAAGTGGACAAGAAAAAGACGGAGTACCTTGTGGGTAGCAACCGCTGTAAAGCGCGGCAGGTAGCTAACCTTCTTACCGGACACTGTCTAAATAAACACCTCAACAGACTGGGCGTACAGTGTAGCCCAATCTGTAGAGGATGCAACAATGCTGAGGAAACAGTCCTACATTATGTTTGTGACTGTCCCAGCCTTTATAACACCAGACGAGTACTGCTGGGTAAGGCGGTTCTCGGCTGGAATGACCTATCACAACTAAAGCCGGCCTGTCTAATGGAATTCGTCCGTAAGACCGGCTGGATTGATACATAATACCCTAACAAGGGACAACCACGAAAGGGGATGCATAATGGGCCCAAACGGAGGCCTGGATGCAGCGGACGGATTGGCGAGGACGCGATGCTCGAGGAGGGTGGAAGCTACTGCTGAGGTTGAGGCTGGAGCCTTATGCGGCTACTGCTGAGGTTGCGGCTGGAGCTGGGAGAGGAGCTGAGAGCATGGATGGACGCCACCGGCTGCCCCCGTGATCTATCTAAGCTAATTCAAAACCTGCTTCAAATGGAAATTTTTCGCTACTCCAAATGAAAACGTCATTGTTTTCATGATAAATACAGTAGTAAATTATTACACTTAGGGGAAACTGGGGCACCACCAAACACGGGGTAGCACCAAACATTAGTTTTTATTTCTAAACTCATAATTTAGTTAATTTTACTCCAAATAAAGCGAAAATAAATTCATATTCACAAATTCTAATTTGTTAATTTCTCAGAAAAATTAAAAGTGTACCTTTTCACCATCGAATTTTTCATCGATCGACCATGTTTTCCAATGAAAAACATAATGAAGTGACTGTTGTTTATTCGTTTTGTTTAATATTTATGTCATATTTCTGGCTAATTTTGGTTAAATTAAGTGCTAATCTTTATTGTTAACGGTACGTGAAGTTTTCAAATGAAATAATTACCTATTTCGTGAACAAAAAGGGTTTTTCTGAAGTGTCTGCAAATGCTTCAATAGGAAACCACGGAAATATGATTTTTTTGGAGAGATTTTTCTGTTGTTTTAGATGGGAAAGGAGAAACTACCAGGAATAAGAACGATTCCTGCACTGAGGAGCAACTCCAACAAGGTTTTGAAAGCCTTTCGTCGCGGTTTCACTTACACTGTTTGTCTCCAATTAGAAACTTTCCCTTGTCTCCATTTGGATTAATTTGTTTCCAATAGAAGCATTTTACGTTCGCGTATTTTTCTTGTATTTAAGAAGTTTTCAAATTATATCTAAAGAATTTTCACTAAACAGTAACATTCTAGAAGAGTCAAGGAGCAAATTTATGTAATTCTCTTCAGAAAAAAATATGAACTTAATGTGTTGAATCTTCTGTCAAAGTTAAAGCGTCTGTAAATGGTTCTGAATTAGGACATTTACCCTACTATTTTTTTTTAGCAATTTTCTGTTCTCAAATGCTTCTGCATTTTCGACTCTTCTTGTATTTCTTTAATCTCTGAAAATTGTCGAGACACGAACTAACACAAAGAAAAGTCGATAATGCATAAATGTTTGAAAACAGTAAAAGTTCTAAAAGAAAGCGATTATTCCTCAATGGAATAGCACCATAAGGAATCAGTGGGGCACTTTTGAATGTGGGGTAGCTTTGAAATTGGGATTTTTCTCCTATGTTTAAATGAAACTGAGCTATATGATAATGTAATTTAGCTTCTTAATATGTTTATGCAGGTAAATTATATCACGATAAGGCTCAATTTTATTTAAAAATATATTAAAAATCCCAATTTCAAAGCTGCCCCACATTCAAAGGTGCCCCAGTTCCCCCTATTCCATATTTTAATTCAACTAAGAATTGTTAGTGAAAGAATCCACTGAGAGAAATCCGAAAAAGTTAAAATAACATTCCGGAAATGTTAATTTTACCCTTTTTAGGTGTATTATAGGTTAAAGTTACCCTTTTTCATGTTAATTTTACCCTTAAGAAGGTGTAAAATTAACATTAAAAAATGTTGATATATTTTTACACCTAAAAAGTGTCAAAGTTATGAGAAAAGAAAGTTAATGGAACCCCCGTTTTTTTCTCAGTGTCCCAATTAACATAAGCTCAAACAATGTTTTTCTTTAAACTTTTCCGGTAATATTAAACCTCAAGCCTAAACCAAACTTCCCTGAAATCGCAAAACAGAAGCACTACCTAACCTTATACGCACACATCAAGTGCATAAATTTTTAAACTTACATGGTGTTCTTGACTTTACTTTTGCCATTTTTCCCGAACAATCATAAGACTTTGGAGGTTTTCTTTTACTTTCCATCAGCACCATGTGCTTTCTCACACGCAAAACTTTTCCCCGTCCCAAGCTTATACCTTCTGTTGCCATTGTAAATTAATTGAAACAAACATAAGCTTGAAAATTTTACTCATCCCTCCTTCCGGTGAATATTTCATAACGGCGGATGTTATGAAATCGCAAAAACGAGCAAAAAATATCATATCGAATTATTGAAAATGGTAATTGGAATTAATTGAAGATTCCCCTGGGAAATTGCAAAAAGCTCCTTAGCAAATATTAAATGAAAAATCTCTTTCAACGGTAAAGATCTTTGGTGGAATAAAATTGAAAAAAAAAACACTGCCTCATTCATTATTCCCTATTATGTGAACCGTGGGGTAACTAATAGGCTTCCAGGAATTTAACGACACTTTTTATAGATTGGTAATTGCTTTCCTGATGGAAAATAGAGTAACAATATCGATAAGATACTTCTGAAGAGTATTATCGGTGAATTGAATAAAAGGCTACATTTATGGATTATTTTTTTCACTAGGTGAATGATTAGGATCTATTTCAACTTAAATAGTTCTGATTAGAGAAGTCAGAAAGACACTTTGTTTAACAAAAAAAGGTCAGCTACCACAAACTAAAATCAATCGAAATTCATAATAATTTCGGTTATTTTTTTCAAATTTCAATGTTTCAGATTTAAAAAAAAGTGTTATAATTTTTAAATTTAAGAATAAAGTGTTCCTGTTTTAGGAACTTCAGTTCTAACTATATTAAATAGTGATTTCTTCATTTTTTGTCCTACATAAAACTATTACTAAACCGATTTAAACTGTTATAACTGTTATAAAATCTGGATTCAAAATTTCCTATATACAGTTCTGGTTAATTTTGTCAAACTTGATAATTTTCCAAGGCCAATTAATCAATTTTATGATCAACCTATCTTAGAAAGATACTGAAGGAACTTGTGAACCGGTTCAAATCGGTTGCAAATGGTGAAAAAATTAATGAAGTAAATTAAAAAAAATCCTGAAGACAATGCTAAAATACGTTGGCAGAAACGCTTAAGTTTGACTTGTGGATTTTCTCTCTTGATTCCTTCTTAATATTCTTTTCTTTATGACAAATGTCGCGAAATGTATTTAATTCACAAAATTTGCTCTTTACAATTAAGTCTTTCGTCCTAAGAGTGCTTCCGAAGTAAATCCACTTGAATCCATCCATCATCAAAGAAAAATCTACCACGGGAGTTTAATTCTCTTAAGTGCTCCACAAAGGAAGCATTTTACCCTGAAAAATGGATCAAAGAGCGACACTACCTCATAAAAGAGAGTATCAGAAGTAGTGTATTCCTATCTCAATCTAATCTAGATTAAGAACAAGTCAAATAGAAAGTTCATGAAGAAAATAAATTGAAAGAACGGCAGTAAGTATTGACAAAAAAGGGAGCACTGAGAAGAAAAAGAGGCTATGATTAACTTTTTTCGTCATAACTTTAACACTTTTCGGGTGTAAAAACATATCAACATTTTTTAATGTTAATTTTACACATTTTGAGGGTAAAATCAACATGAAAAAAGGGTAACTTTCACCCCTAATACACCTAAAAAGGGTAATATTTACACCGATTTCGGATAAATACTGTAGAGTAAAATTAACATTTTCGGAATGTTATTTTAACTTTTTCGGATTTCTCTTCAGTGAGGAAGCATTCCATCAAAGAAAGCTTTGCAGAAAGCTCGAACTCGTTACATCGATTATGTTCACAAAAACATCGTTTTCACGAATTTCCTAATCTTATTCTTAAATTTCTAAATCAGTTTGCAATAAACATTATTTTAACATATACGTTTCGAGTTTTCGCTTGAACTTTTTCTAATTAGCTCGGTCACGATAAGTCGGCGGGAGCCACAACCTAATACCCAGGCCCTAGAAACACTTACGACTTAAGCCGAGAGATGGCTTAACGTAATTATAATCAATATAACGATCAGATTACATTACGATTAGTTTCTGACTAATCCGTCTCTCGACTTAAGCCGATTTTAATCAAATCATTATTTTATTTATAAATATGTTAAGCCATCACTGAGCTTAAGTCGTAAGTGTGTCTAGGGAATAGCGTTTATAACCCAATGTAACAACCTGTTAAGTTTAAAAATGAATAAAAATATAAACATGCATTTAACTGTAATTTTGAACACCTTGCTTGCAATTTTGGACACTTTGCTTGTAATTATGGACAGCTGATATTCTGTAATAGGATTTTGAGAATCAAAACAAATGCTGAATACATTATTCACTAAATATTCGAAGAAAATTCCATAACATTAGTCAATTTATTTGTAGTGTCCAAATTCACCCTCAAAATGTCCAAAATTACAATCTGTCCCAAATTGCAAACACTTCTCCTAAAAATCCTCAAAGTACTCTAGATTTGCCTAATTACGAAAATATTTCGTCAAAGACCAGAAATTCCAAATTAATTTGTCTGAAATTTCAAATTTTACCTTACGAGATATCCTAAAAATCCTTTTCAAATTGCCCTTCTTTCATGTGCTCCGACTTACTCAGCGAGCATCAAAGAACATATGTATTTGTAGTTAAATTCTGCTAACCTTAAAACGACACTCATGGTAGTTCCATTTCCATATATCGTCGGTTCCGAAGAAGACTATTCCAGAAGACTAAGTCCAAAATGTAAACTTTACAGGAAAGAGGTTTAAAATTTGACAGCTAAAATTTATTTTCATTAATTTCACTGCAATTAGTATACTTTCAGCTTTTGAAACTATTTTATCATACTTACGCATTGAATATCTTCCAGTTAACACTACTTTTAAATTAATTATAGCAAAATTGTGGGCAAAAAACTCAATAATTGGGCATGCAGATTTTAAGTTTTTTTCTTGTAACTTTTGCACGAATATCTTAATCAACATAAAATTTTGTGGAAATATAGATCTAAGGTTTCTGCATCCAATGATACCATCTTTTTATACTATTGTAAGTAGATTTACAATAGTCTTCTTCGGAACCGACGATATTTGGTTAGCACTTTTTGTTCGAGAACTGCTAATCGGTCAGCATAATTTTGCTGATCGACTCATCGAAAATATGCTGAAAACTCTGCTTGTTTTAGCTACATATGCTCGTTTAATCTGTTTCTTAAATAACATTTTTTCCGAAAATTTAATAAAAGTGTTATACAAATATATTTCACTACCGATTCAAACGGATTCAGACTTATTTGAGATTTCAATGCCTTTCACATAAATTCGTACATGTCCAAAACTATTGGGAAAATCGATTTGTAGTACTTGTATAATATTTCATCTTGTTAAACTGTTATAAAGACTGTTATACGCAAGGGGGAAACAACTGACCAAAATTTCATATCGTAGAATCAATATTCACAAAATATTCACAGTGTTTTATATAAGAAGAAAATATTCGAAGTATTCGAATATTTCACTAAATATTCGTGATATTCGCAATATTCAGGAATATTCGCTATATTCGCAATATTCAGGAATTATTCGTGATATTCGCAATATTCAGGAATTATTCGCGATATTCGCGATATTCACGATGTTTATGAAATATTCGCAATATTCACGAAAAAATGCCGATATTCGCAATATTCACGTTGGTAGATGTTCTAGACTCGCGAGTTGTTTTTCCCTTGGTTATACGCCACTAACTCATACGGATGAAAAATCGTTCTGGACAATTTGTGAGATTATTTTCGAGATGGCCCAAAAAAATTTAAAAGGAAAAGAGTTCTCCGAAAACCCCAAGTCACTATGATTAACCGTTTGACTTCTACCTTTTCTCATAGGTATACGAACGAAAAGGGTAACGTAATTTATTAATAAATTATCGGACTCGCAAATTATCGGAAGTTTGAGGTGGAAATTTCAAAGCATCAAAAAAAATCAATGAGTTATGTATATTGCAATTTCCGCGGACTTCGAACAACAAAAGGGGTGATACTGACCTGTTTTACTTTGATGTGAACTCTGGCTTTGCTGGCACGAGAAACTGACGCTCGAGTGTTGAAGCTGCCACCTCTGTCGGTGGCAATTACGATGACTTCATGAAAGGACCTCTCCGCAAAATTAAGTGGTCGCGTCAACGATATAACACCACTTGTAGGATGCACAGCGAATTGTTCGTTGGCCAGGGGATCCAGGAGACTATAGTAGATTTCCCCGTTTATCCCCAAATCAGCATCTTCAGCCACAACACGGACAATGCTGCGATGCAGCGGACAATCCTCGGTCACTGTGGCTGAGTATTCGGTGGGATAGAAAAGCGGATTGAGATCATTTGTATCGAGTACTCGGATGTGCACACGTGTGTCATCCTCATAGATTGCCTTGGATGACAGAGCTCGCCTATCCAGGCGTTGCGTCACTGTCACCCGAACATCGAGGATGTACTCATCTGTCTTTTCCCTATTCAGCACCACATTGCCCGTACGAGTTCTCAGCGTGAGGAATGCAAAATCCCCCACAATCCGCTCCTCCACCTTAAACACCTTCTCCTTATCCCCACCAACTATTCGGTACTTGACCTCATGACCCACCACCCAATGCACCCCCATTCGTGCCTCATCTGTCGGTTGCTGCACATACGTCCGACTGGCACTGTTCTCCGGAATGGATACATTGTACAGCGTGTGGGTGAATTTAAATAGCTGCACACCGTCCTGGACGAGGTGCCGGGAATGCTGAAAGAATGCATCATGCGCCCTCACAGCCCCAAGCACCGTCAGGCAGAAAATTGCCATCCATTGCGATGGCAAATGGTGGCCCCGCAAAGGGCTCATTTCCACTAATGACTATCTCATCATTTCACCCATCTGCAAATAAAACAGAATATTGTCACTCTCATTATGTGAAAAACATTCTGTTTTTTTTTTTCAACTTTCCAACACTCCTCTTAATGGCAATTTGCATAATAATTATCCAAATATAGCATCTTCTGACTTCATCTAATTACTAAGAGGAATACACAAAATCTTCTCCTGATTAAATGATGAATTATGCAAGATATGTCATTTTTCATATCAGAACTTCTATAAAGACATTTTGACATTAGTCTGCATCCCAAGGAACATATTTAAAACTGAAAAATAAAGGAAAAACTAAGCATAGGGTAAGTGTGCCAAATTCCGGCCAGCTTGCAATTCCGGCCACCTTTTTTGTTCCTCGAATTTCCATGAACTTTTAGATTTAGATTTTACATACTCTAGAGATTATACAATGCAAAAGAATAACAAAAAATGTAGATTCGACAAACGAGATGACGTGAAAAAGATATTGGAAGAGTTCCCGAAAAATTCTTTTGCTTGGATATCTGTATTATTTTTCCTATGCACTGGTTCACAATTGATTTTGTAAGCCCAGATGGGGCTCACCTAAAATAGAATTACCAATTTCTAGAGGGAGAATGGGGAACTGAGGTTTGCCACCCTTATTTCAACTTCCTGAGAGTGACTGTCCACGGCGACTGATGATCACTCACTGAAGTACTGATGTTAATTGCCATAAGCAACAAGAGCACCATATAGCAACCTTCAGCACCCGCCTTGGGATGGTAGGGGTTGGGCATGTTAAAGGAATAAGGAATTGGGATTGGTGGGTTGCAGCCGTCGACGAGGGTTGACATGTGTCGAATAGGCCGCACGCTCTACAATTCGGCCAATCCTGACGAAGCTGCCGTCCCTTGGCAGCGTGGTGAATAGTAGGAGCCCCCAGGTCAGGACCGTATGCTACCAACCTGCTCCTTTAGCCCATAACACCACAACACCAATGAATGCAGTATACCAGGAAGGGAATTAACCTTTAAGTTCCGTGTTACATAGAGCGCTCGAATCCATTTATCACCATGGATCGAATGATTAAGCAAGCTTAATCTCACAGTCCTTTCAACTCACTAGGCGCTGTGACCTGGTCTTTCACTAACCAGACATGGAGGCCCCGCAAGAAGCTACAACATGGGAACGTGTTATAGCTACTCGCTTCATTTGTAGGGGTGACACTCCCCGGACTCAATGATTGAGAAAGTGCCCGTGAGAAGCGCGAGCCAACAGAGTAACTGTTTGGGCAAATCACATTCTTTGACGTGGACATCCTAGAGATATGGAGATCGCCTAAAATGCCCGTGAAGAGCCAAAAACCCACAGCACCTGTTGGAGCCAATCACTGTATTGGGAGTGGACACTTCCGCACATCACTGGTCAAAGACCTACATTCCGCGTAGGTTAGGCTAGCCTCTTACACACTGCGCATTTTCTCCTAGGTAATTCCACACACGGACATCCTGTCTCCACCCGAGACCTGTCCTCTGCATTCTTCTAACGCCTTGCCAGACTGCAGTGACGAATCCCATCGTCTATGACTCTACTCTGTACTTCAAATGGGCCACATTTCCTCTGCAGAAGTTCGTTTGACCGGTACCGGTTTTCCATATATCCATGAGATTTCCTCATCCATCATGCTTTTCTTTCGACCTCAATCATTCCTCTAATATCAAATTCCTCGTTGCTATACTGACTGAATTTGCTTGATCCAACCAGAAATATCCATGTAAAAGCCTGCCAATAGTGTGACCTATTGGGAACAATACGTCTTTGAAGTGAACAACTTCAGTGATTTCTAATCACAAATTCTTTGTCCGCGATTATCTTCAGCATCCAGAATGCTAGATCTGCCCCATGCCTTTGTACTCCGTGAAACTCCTGTCGCATGTTAACTTGATATCTTCAGTGTTTAGTGTTGTCGACTCTTTCATTTAATCTTTTCTGTTGTAGTCCATTTCTCTGATAAGAATCCTTTAACGGTCCTACTGGTTATATTTCTCTTGTCTTGCATTCGAATTAGATGTCATCCGTGTAGTAGAAGTTCGCTGTATTGTAGAATGTGCTCTCTGTCGAATACTGATCCTGTTGGTTTCCAATGTGAAGTCTTCCTTTTCTCCTTCTGGAACTAACTCGGTGTGTTCGGCGCTTTCGGTCCCTGTTCCCTAACTTTGGGATGTAGTGATTGTATGCATCATACACCTGGCCAGATTCTGTCCGCTTTGTTGCAATAGGATCGTACCTCTGGAACTAGGAATTTGATCATACCACTATCCCATGATTACCGTTTTCGTCATGCGAATCTTTTACCGATCGTGTGCTTTAGAGTTTATAACGTATCGCTCCTATTCTTCGAATATATTCCTGAATACCGTTTCCTACTTATAATATTAAATAGCCTGTCATTGATAAGTTGAGATTTATAATCCCTTCGCAGTCTTGTGTAGCATAATACTATACGTGATGCTATCATTTTAATTTAGTATTAGTGGTCATGTAGTTCCAACAAGAGTCGTCTTGATTCAGAGTCCTGATTCTCGCGTAATTTTGGTATCTATCATGGTGTGAAATATGCTTCAACTTGAAATTTTCAAATGCTCGAACTCTACGAGAGAGTACTTTCCATCATCTTTAATTTCTGTCTCAATACCTAATCTTCTTCCAATCAATTCTACTTGCTCGGATAAAATCCGTTGAGTCCAGCCTTTCTGTACTCCTGCCTTTCTGTTTCTTTTTTCTGGTATTTCACGAAATATGTTCCATTATATTCGTTTACTCCTTTCATACGTAACTGTAAAATCTTGTAAGAGTTTCCTTTACTAGTTTTTCCATAAATACTGTTGAAGATTCCATTGTTTTCTTGATGCCGTTCCCTTATGTCCAGAGCACAACAACCCTTGTCCCGCAAACATGCCTTCGAAATCTCATATGAGAGTGAGAGAGACGAACATACCTAGATCTCACTCGTTCTCATTGAAACATCAGAAGCACGCCTACAAAACAAAAGTTAGTTTGCGTGGGAAATTATTCTACATAATGTTGGCTTTAGACCTCCGAACGTATACGTTGTGGTAGTTGGTTCATGTCTAATTCTATTATGATCTTGTCCGCACTATGTCTATATACACAATATGACGTTGTCTAAAAATTTTCACAATTATGATTTCTTTTTCCATAGTACCCATATGTGTCATCTATCTCGTGTTATAGTAACGACTGTTATTACTTCGTACAACATCTTCCTTAAAACCTCATCGTATGTGTGAAACCCTTACACACAGCATACTATTTCTTCATACTCCTATTAGATTGATTAGATTCCATGAAATTTGTTTATTTCATACACAGCGCCATCTATTTGCGAATCTGTGCGATACTACTTTCAACTCAAAGTTTTGAATATTTCAACCGTCAACCTAAATGAATATGTTGTCCTACTTTCTACCTGTGCACTTTCGACAGCTGAAAAAGGTTTTTCCCTCATTATCCCGTGATCCTAAAAATGTGTACCTTTAATATGATTCGATTTCTGAATACTAAAAATATTGATCCCATAAAGTGTAATACAATATCACTGATTCACAGATTTGAAATTCTTAACACCGAATCTTGAATTAACGCGTTTATTTTGAACTAGACTTTACTTTCCATTTACTAAATTCTAGTGAATTACAACATGCGATAGACGTCGGGATTCTCTTTATATTAACTGTTTTACTCGATATCCCCGAGATACTGTAAAAGTCCTTTAACTATTTTAAAACCGACCATCAAAAATAACCTTCTTTTCCTTCAAGATCTGTCTAATTTAATGAATCCTCAGATGCCGCAATAAATGCTTTGATGCTAGATTGCTTACACGTCATATTGAGATATTCTTAGATAACTCCCAAAATTTTCGGATTTCTTTAACATTTAACCCATCCGCATCTATCACATATTATATCTCTCGAAACCTAGATTATCCTGGATAAGCCATTTCTGTACAATTGACATACGCATCTTTGCCGGAAAACAATTTCTAGTTACTTTATTATCTTGCATAACACGGTAAGCATAACCCGACGGTCTTACAAATAGGTTTCGTATATTTGCTCCAGCTTCGTGGAAGATCATACATGTTCTCTACTTGATCACCTCTTTCTCTCTCTTCATGTAAAATCCAGGACAAACTTCCTTTTCATGTAATTTCACTGTGCCATGTAAACAAATTATGATTGAAAAAATTCAAAACGAAGAATTCATTCAGTGACTGTTATGAGATCCACACATTAGAGAAGTTATATCTAGGTTTTTCATTATTGAAGAAATTTTGACAGTTTTCCCTGGTGTCAACATAAATACTTCCATATGGCAAAAATCGACGACCATTTATTATAGTGTGTAAAGGCCATTAATGTTCCGAATGACAGCGTGTTCCTATTATTCCCCATTAGATAATTCCTTCTCTCGCAATAATCATCTATCAGTCTCTAAGGAGTCACTTCCAAAATACGATCAGTCCATCTGTAGTAGCTCCATGTATCGCCTGAACGAATTACGATCTTCTGTTGATGTAGATGGTTCGACAAAGCCTTTCCTAATCAATAAACTACTATATTTTCTGCGCGAGTGTTGCACAACTGAAGTAAATTTCTATTTCGCAAATGTTTTCTAAAATAAACGTCGATATGGTTACGTGTGATTATATTCCCTATCGTACTCAACCTAGATCTATACGCGATTTAGTGTCTTTATGTTACGTAGCCCTGTATTCCCGTATGTATTAAGAATCCTAAATAGACTATACTAATATTAAGACTTTTTCAAAATACTATCTAATTGTTACTGAATTTGACTTATATAACCGTAAATTACCCGTCTTATTTATCTATCATATATCTGCCATCTGAAATCCGCTTCCTTAAAGTTTGAGTTACTCCTTTTATTCTAAAATATTCCCTTTTGATTGAGATCAGATCTAAGAGCATGTAGTTGGGAAAGTTTTCAAGTTTCCCTCGGCATGGCGTCACGACATAATGTTCTTTCGGAGATCCTTCGTTTTGTCCAACATCCGATGCATATTGAACAATTTGTGAAGAGTATGGTATGCAGCTGTGTACATTCTAAAGCATTACGCATATCTATTTATGAGGGTTTTATTGCAAGGGATAAGTTTTCAACCCGAGTATCTGACCATCTCGGAAATCCCAAGACCCGCCTAATGAGTGGTGCATATTGTAAAATTGAAAAAACCTTTCTGTAATAATTGCAATGCTGCCGACATGTCTATTTGAAAAAGTCCCAAATTCTCTTGAGAGGATTTGAACTAATGAGTCCCTGCAATATGTTCGGGTTTCCCTAATTTGCTTATCGATCCTTTTGCATTTATTTTATGATCCCTGAATGAGGTGTTGTTTTTCGCCCCTTAACCCAGACGCATTTTTTTTTTGGGTCTAAGCAATTGAAAAACTCATTTAGACCATTTCCTCTAACGCATCCTTTCAAAACAACATTAAGTTTGCCGACGCGTCGGGTCTTTTTGTCTGCAAAAATATTTCAATATTTTATAGCCCCTATCGTAAACCTAAGTTTGTACCCTTCTCTCAGCATTTATTTTGCGTTATTCCCATACTTTCGAAAATGGATTACTCATCTTTATCATTTTCTCTCCTTTCTTCTTATATTTCAACATTATCATTATGAATTCCAATTTTTAATATTTTAATATGTCCTTCAATTCCGTGACGGCATTAATGTTCGTTAAGCATATGTGATATTGATCCTTGATCGCGTAAACTTTCTGAAGATACGTATGTAATATCAAACGTCTTATCACTTATGGATATCAATATAAACCTCTGAAATTTATAATTGCGGTTCATCTTCGCTTTCAAATGTGTCCTACTCTTCAACTTATGTTGCTTATACAACTGAAATTATGATTTCTCCTAAGATCAAGTCTATACGAATTCCTCCAGATTCCAAATTTTGATTCACTTTACAACTGCAATGGAAAATCTCATTCACACACACTTTCGAGGGCCCTCTATCACACAGCAATCTCACAGATCATTCATCGACACAGCTTCTAAATTCCATTTGCAATTATTCTATGTCTCATCCGAAATGTTTAATCTTATTGCTAGATGAAATTTTTGCTAACATCTTCTGATCTCGATAATTGATTTATTAAGTTGCGCACTAAACGTGGTTCTTGGTAAATCATGAAAAACTCGCGTTCGATCTATGAAAATAGTTGTCTCAAATGTAGATTAATACCTTTTTTTATTAAATTTAATTCACTATGTATTTCCGTAAAGATGTGCTCATGGGACATGAAAACAATTGTCTATCAAAATGGGACTAATAGTGATTTTGAAGACTATAACACAGATGCAACCAAATAATGAAGTTATGGAGGACTTGTATCCGAAATTATCACTAACGAACTTTTCATTTGTGGTCATGATTTAAATTTAGATCCATAGTAAATTTAAAACACATTCAAGATGATATTTATAATTTTTAGTTATCGTTTGCACAAATTTCCCAGCAAATCATCCCTCACTTTTCCTTTGATGATAACACGTCAAATATTTGATTGATATTATATATACTTCTATGAAATTGGCACTCATTATATCTGTAGCTACGATTGCTCAATATAAATAACTTTTTCTAGAAATTTAATTGGAATGGACTTATCTGAAAATCTTTCTCCGATGATCTCTCTGTACTAAGACCTCCATCCTCACAATTACTTTCTTGAAGAATTCCTCGCTCTTATCTTAAGGCTCCACAATCTCCTGGCTCCACAATACGATGTCTCCTCCGCGTTGGCTTAGTGATCCCGCATGGACTCCCCAGTCATCTGCAGACTTTCCTCGACAGGAATGCTCCATCTTATCTTCTGTGTTCTCGTTGTATCACTGGACTTTACACATCACACGACCACAATGCAAGATTAATTAAAGTCTCAACACAACAACTGTAACAATTAATTCAACTGTTCTTTTCGCGATCCACTTTTGGGGATTGGGGATCCCACTTCTGAATTTGTAAGCCCAGATGGGGCTCACCTAAAATAGAATTACCAATTTCTAGAGGGAGAATGGGGAACTGAGGTTTGCCACCCTTATTTCAACTTCCTGAGAGTGACTGTCCACGGCGACTGATGATCACTCACTGAAGTACTGATGTTAATTGCCATAAGCAACAAGAGCACCATATAGCAACCTTCAGCACCCGCCTTGGGATGGTAGGGGTTGGGCATGTTAAAGGAATAAGGAATTGGGATTGGTGGGTTGCAGCCGTCGACGAGGGTTGACATGTGTCGAATAGGCCGCACGCTCTACAATTTGAACCGACTAAGATCGTGGATGGCACTTACCATTCATGACCAATCGCTTGAACCCTCACTCACACCTCGCTTTCTCTTTAAAAACGTGTTATTTTTTAGGGATCTATCAAAAATACGTGATTTTCCTTATTTTTGGATATGTTTAGAGGTGGTTTATGCGGATGGTTCATACGTACAAAAATACCATTGAACTATTCTTAAGTTTTTCAAGGTCAAAGGCCAAAAAGGTTCTCCAGAGTGTATTTCTCATTCAAATGGAGTTGTGTTTGATTTCGTTGGAAAGGTCCTAAATTTCTGATAAATCTGAACTTAAAAGAAAATGCGCAAGGAGCCTCCCATAGGACGGACCTTTCGACAGTGACCTGTGCTAGGTTTTTAAAACGAGCTGACAGAGAGTCGCCGGGACTAAAGAAGGTTCATGCGAGAGGCCCGGTCCCTTAAAGAGACATTGCAGCCACCTAAGTAATGCCCTAAACACACTTACGACTAAAGTCCAGTCCAAAGACGACTAAGCTCCTTCATAGCCAAATCAGTTCCTGACATATTACAAACGAGACTTAGCATTCTCTGCTATCCACAAAACATAGCTTCTGTGGGTTTTTATTAAGATATTTTTATTGCAATGTACAAGTAATCTATTTAAAATGAAACTATTTGTAAATTTATATCTCAGCTTACGTGCAATTAATTATTGCTAATTACAATTATTTGGGAGGTGGAAGCTATCTCGACTTAAGCCAATTTAGGCGATTCTAGTGAATAATTCTTGTTGCTTCACGTGAATTGTGAAGTAATTTTACAAGTAGTTTTATTTTCAGAGGAATATTAGCGAATATCAGTAGAAATATCTGCATAAAAATCTACGAAAGTTATGTTTTCTGAGTGGCAATAAATGTTAAGACTCGTTTGTACTGTGTCAGGAACTGACTTGGCTATGAACGAGCTTAGTCGTCTCTGGACTTTAGTCGTAAGTATGTCCACCACATAAGCATGCTTGGAATTTCTAAAAAAAAATTGGAACAAGTTCAAATCGAATATGAACCGGTAATAAACCGGTTATGAATCTATAATTGGTTTTTATCCCAAATTAATTTGTATCTCTTCTGAGCTATTAATAAATTAATTTAAACTATTATTTACTATTTAAACCATTAATTTAAACCGATAAATGAATCGGTTTGAATCGTTTGTGAACCTGCAAAAGTAAACTTTTGCGGTAAAACATCTAAGTTATGAGTTCGAGCACTTAACAAAGCATGCGACACTAGTCGTCCCTTTTGTCTGAAAAGTGCCTTATTTGCAAAGAAGAGTAAAAAAAAAGGCAAGTAATAAGCTTTTAAGTGCATATTGGATCTGTGATACTTTCATTGTAAGTTCATTTTGTGAACAAACTCTATAAAAGTGTAGAAATGGGAATAATACGCATAATATCTATTTGCAACTGCATTTTCAATTCCGGTAAACAGTAGTACATTTCGAATAATAGTGATACATCCAGAAATAGGTTTAAAAATACATATATTGGCCTACAAACGACAAAAAAAAATCGGTTTATGGACTTACGTAAACACCATGTTACCTGAAAAATCATCAAGATTTTCAAGTATGACAGTAATGATATATTCAAGGATCTCGCTCTATAATCAATAGTTTTCAAGATAGTGCATCGGTCAAGTTTTTATAGTAATAAGAGAGATTGGCCGAAATGTAGTGAGAAAAGCCGGGGTTTCGTTCAGCAAAATTATAGGTTTTGAATGTTATGTTCATCCCTATTTTCACATATGATCACATTTTAGATTTGGGTAACCACCGAAGGTATGAGATCGCGAGTGCTAATTGCCGAGATGAGACACCTTTAAGCGGTTAAAGGTATCATACGTAAAGATCAAACATAGCCCGTATCCGTTCGTGAAAGGTTAAGAGCCGAGGAGCTACTTATTCGGGTTGAAGAATCGCAACTTCGGTATGATTACGGTAAACGCCTCAATAAAGAACGTTTTTCCAAAAACATGCCAACCATATAGGCGTTAACCCCGGGGCAGATTTAGACCAAGATAGCTAAAGAAATTAAGCGGTCTTCAGACCAGAGGTTTAGCCCAGTTCCCGAAGTTCTCAAAATCTTAAATAGCGAGCAATTTTATTGCTTTTTGAGAACATACTAGGTAATTTATCTTTGATAATACAATCCTAAGATAAATTTTTCCAAAAAATCGTGATTGATAAAAAAAATAGGGCAGTTAAGCCATATGACTAAGCCTTAGATTTGAAGCACTAGTCAAAATCTCGAAACGTTCCGAAAACTTTTCCCGATGAAGTCAGGAATTAGGAGAAGTAAAAGTCTAAATTACAAACCCTAAGCTTGCGGCTCTATTTGCGATATGCAATTGAAAATGTATAAAAAATATCCGTCATAAAGCTTTTAACAATCATATTTGCAAGAAACGCGACCGATATGCTTCTTGGGAACCTACTTCAAAACTTTAATTTTAGTTCGTGCTATTTAGCAAAATCTTTCATGAAGTCTGAGCATGTTTCCTTGCAGTATTATGAATAAAAATAAGTAATTATTTAACGTAAGAAATAAAATTATTTACAAAGTTTGACATCTACTGTAATAACTAATAACTTCTTTCACACTGCTAAATTTTTCTTTAAACTTTCTTCAAAGCAAAGGCTTTTGTGAGTTTATCAAAACTCTTCATCCACTAACTTTACCCAAAAGTTTCATACAATATTTCAGAGAAAGTGAAGAATCTTTATTTGTTGAAGGAATTTTGATTGTGAGAGTCAAAAGTTTTGCACACGTTCTAAAGGTCACTATGGGGGTGTTTTTATTGCGTTTTATGGCGTAAGAAGAAACCATTTTCAAAATTTATTCACTCATTTCAGATCACAGCACAAAGTCAAAGAGAAAGATTTGTATGGAGTAAAATTGATAAATTACAGACAGACCATTGTGAGTTAATTGAATTTCTTGGAACAATTCTTCGTGTTCTGAGCGAAAAGTGCTTCAGAGTGTTTCTCATTGAGAATGTTGATGTAAGATGGATTTTTACGATGATTTCACGAGAATGTTATATGTTCAAAAATTCTTTTTTAGACAACACAGACACACATTGTTTTCCTTCACGATGATGAGAAAAATCAGAGAGAACAAACCAGAACACGTCTTTCAGAATTAACGATTTTCCAATTCGTACCACGTGCTCAAGAAGAATTTATAGAAAAATCGCCCAAAGCATTTTATGCATTTTAAGAGTGGAACAGCTAAATTTCGATTAGCTTGAGATGGTCAATAATAACAGAATGAAAAACCAGTGATAAGCCCAGATAAGCTTATGGTAACTGAGATTCTTTACAGGTGACCTCGGAATGTGTGCAACTTAAATAGTTATTATTATTAGTTAACTTAAATAGTAGTTATGTATAGTCCTAGATGTATCTTATGTGTACTATGGGCATGAAACAATAAATATTATTATATTATTATTATTATTAACTTGGGGTGCTTGCAACTCGGAATGTGTGAAAATTCGATTGTGAATTGAATTTTTGGGGTTAAGAATCACGTCGAGCAAACGGTTCTCGGCCAACGAAATGAATAAAATTGGCTCGACATGATTCTTTAAGATCGATGTATGCCATAAGGACTGAGTTATTGAAAAAAACAAAAATGGGGGTATTCCAAAATGGCGGAAGGGGGTGGATGGGGTGGATATGACATCACCTACTTCTAGCGGCCTATCGATATCTAACCTTTACCGAAAACCGCTTGTCGATATCTCTCTCCGTTCTCTCTCCAGAAATGGTTATACGACGGACGAGACGGGTCGGGACGGGAAGAACGGGATGTCCACGAAAATCGATTTTTAGCACACATGAAATTCGTGATCAATGAGTGTCAAAGTCAAAACGCGTAAATCCAAAATTTGGGCCCGATCTGACGAGTTCGGATTTCACCTGTGACGTGACTACAAAAGCTGAGATTGTAAAGAATGTCAGCTAACTAGTAAAATTTCAGCATTCATTTTTGAAATTTCTAAAACATATCTATATAAATAGGGGAAGACGGGCAGTTTATAGAAAGAACATTTTTAGAAGAAAAAATTGCCAAACAAATTATAAACTATATTTCAGATAAACTGCGTACAGTTTATTGAAACTCCTTTGGGATTGAGCTATCGTATTTACATCGTTAGCCAGACCGCTGATTATCTCATAAACTTAACAACAATTTCTCTATGCCTCTTGAAGAAGCTAATTCTTCTGGGTCAACTATTGCTATGGATATTCTTTACACAAACCTCTCGTTAATCACAGATAACAGTGAATTCTTTCGAGACTTCGTACAGGCTACACAGCATTTCCTTGAAAGTACTTCATGGAATGAGATAATTCCCCTATTTGTGATACTACAGTAAAAAAGTAACCATTTAGGCGTCTTCTATACGAGTGAATTTAGAAATGCACCCCACTGTGCTATTCACCGGTGAGTCTCGGGAAATCTCCCCTAGTGGTTTGTATCTTAAACAAATTTTCTCCAGCCTCTGTTATAAATACCTCAACTGTGCCTTCACTAAAATGAAAGTCTGGTCGACTTTTTATTTTATATCAAACATTTTGATCTTTCGCCACACGGTACTTGAATTCTTTCTTAATATATATTCTTAAGCTGTCTACACACTATGCAAATTATTGCAATAATAACATTTCAAAGTGACATTGAAATAAAACTTCAATATTGAAGGAGAATATTGAAATAAATATTTCAATATTCGCCTACACTGAACAAATTGACTTCAATATTAAAACTTCAATATTACAACTCACTAAAATACCATTCTAATCAGAGATTCAGTTCCTTTGAAACATCGAAAAACTCTTGGAATTAGCATGTTTATAAACAGGAAGACTTTTCAGAATATCATCGCGTAGACAGGACCAGAGATTCTGCTGTATATCCTGCTCAATTCTTCCCAGAAACCCATCTTTGTCAGGACTTCTCCCCTACTTTCTCCAGAAAATCTCAGATCTTCTGGGATTTTGTTGTATCTTTTGTCAAGTGAGACCGGAATTCTCATGTTGGTCAGAAAATTTCTCCTGGTTACTCCAGGAAATCACAAATCTTCTGGGATTTTCTTCTGTATTTTGTCAAGAACATCCAAAATATCCATGTTGGTCAGAAGATTTCTCCTGCTTTCTCCAGGAAATCATGGATCTTATGAGATCTACGAAACCAAGTGAAATCTTCTGACCAACTTGAGTATTCTGGATGTAATTAACAAAAGATATAGGAAAATACCAGAAGATCTGTGATTTCCTGGAGAAAGCAGGAGAAATCTTCTAACCAACTTGGGTATATCGGGTGTTATTGATAAAATACAGAAGAAAATCCTAGAAGAACTGTGATTTCCGGTAAGAAGCTGGATAAATCTTCTGACCAACTTGGGTATTTTGGGTGTTCTTGACAAAATGTAGAAGAAAATTTCAGAAGATCTAGGATTTCTTGGAGAAATCAACAGAAATCTTCTGACCAACTTGAGTATTCTGCGTGTATTCGACCAAGTGCACAACAAAATTCCAGAGGAACTGTGATTTGATGACACGAGCATGTAGCAAAGATTACATTGTAATACAAATAAAGTGTCTCGATACGATTATTAACAATTTTGAAGTGTGATTGTCGGCGTGATAGGTTTGCCAAACCTAATGTCCCTCCAGAGCTTCTTCCGCTATGACCCAAAAGATTTATCTCAAACTGTCATATACTGAGGATTTAGAATCATCAATTAGATGTGATAAATATTCTCGAGGATCAACTTGAATCTATTTTGGCCTTTACTCTGGTGCCCTACAAACCCAGGACCAGAGGTTGAAGTAACAGCTTGTCCTTTGTTTCGCGTAGGTCGTTTCCAGTCTAATCTATCCGTCATCCGAGACTCTTTGTTTTGTGTTTTTTTTATCAGAATATTGTGAAACAAAATGCATAGCTGACGTCACAACCTTTTCACCCAGGAGACACGAGTTTTTGATGGCCAGTAGTTTAGTATTCACTAAGGACTTCTCGTAAACGCAAAGATGCCCATACGTGTTTGTAGCTATTTCCAAACAAATTAAAGTCGGTTTCGAATCAAAAACTCCCCGTTTAGATACTACCTTGGAGGACTGTGCCAAATACTTCGAATTGTGATTGGCTTTAGGAGGTATTTCTTTCAACAACATAGATTTTAATAAACGAAGAAGGCCCGTAGTCAGAATCCAAACAATGCATATAATACCTTTCTAGTTTTTGAGCGCTGTCAAAAGTACAATGATCACGATGATAGTTTCACTTGGCTATATTGGTCAATACACTTCACAATTTCCAAAAATTGAAAAATTGAAAAAAGAAAAATCTTTAAATTTTAAGTTAAAATTCCTAGACAAAATGGCCCTACAATCCTCTACGTTAAAAAGAGTTTTATTAAGCCAACTCAGAACATTAATATTTGTTTGTTTTTTTTATTGTTGTATGGAACGTGGAACACATACTGGAAATAAATATTTCTCTACACTATTTTTTATGAAATTTTGCATGCCCTAGTAAATCTCTGCACACTCTATAATACTGATTTCCCATGGGAATGTGCCAATATCGTTGGATGGAATATTTTAAAATAATCCGATATACTTCTATTTTGATTGCGTTTTTTTTATCCTTTTCTCACTGCTCTTTTCCTCTTTGACAGTTGTTAGTTCTTAGCCCTGTGACCTACAAAAAAAAGAGTTTTCTTTTGACCCCACTAAAATACTGTCGAAAGCTTTTCCACGATAAAAGGGACTAGACAAAAAGTGGCAATGGGATACCTCGAGGGTAATTGAAAATCAACGTCTGCCCAAATGAAAATATTATTAAATGGAACCCCGTCTGCGGAAGAGGCATCAATTGAAATGCAGAAAAGCTTGAGCAAGACTTTTTTCTCTGATCCTACGCCCCAGAGCAAGAATGGCACAAGAAATGCCAGGGCTTTAAGGACGGGAAATATTCATCATTGAGAAAAGGACATAATTTTATTTCTTCTTTTTTTTCTTTCACAGCATCTTCATTCCCATACCCTGTATACGAATCCTGTCTATGGAAGTGCCTATAAATTTTCCTGCAATATTTTCACAGCATCTACACAGAGGTTCCTGATGGTGGGAAGAAATGTTTTCCAAAAGGGAAAGGGAAAAGCACTTTTTTCTGAGTACTTTTAAATTTCTCACAGACGAGACAAAATTTGATATCTTTTTCAAGTTTTCCTTGGGGGGAATGTGATACGCACTGTTTTTGGGGCGGAGGTTTTTCCTTTTTTAGCTGAAAGTCTTTACAATCGCAGCTTGTGTGGTCCAAGTGCACCAATATCCCTGATCGGAGTCAAACTTTATAGTAACGGATTTTTGACACTCATAGATCACGATAATGATAATATAAAGGAGGAGGAGGTAGTTTCACGCATGCATTACTTTCGAAGATGAACATTTTTAGGACGAAAAATAATTATTTTATTATTCTGTGTATTTTCAGATAGTTAAAACACAAGAGGGGCTCGAAATGGGGCGAGAGGAGGGTAATACGACACGTATCCTCTTCCTATGTTCACCCTCAAGTGGGCTAGATACCTGGTAGGCCACGGTACACTCAGATGCAGGGGCATGACATTTCCTATGTTTCTCATATGTTTCTAGCGAGCCGAAAAAACTTTTGAGTTTATTAACTGTTTTCTGTCATTGTAGAACGAATTAGCAAAAAATACTAATACAAAATAAAAGCCAATTTAAGAACGAAGAGGCAACCGAAAACCCTAAATTGACAACTTACGTAGTTTTGAAGATATCTCGTGAAATGTGTACGAAAACAGGGAAAAAATTACACTAAAACCCGCCGCATTTTTCAGAGCTAATGTCACCCCTTTGATTTGAGATACGAAATTTGAACATCTCTGTTTATAGTAAAAGGTAGGGTGGAATCACCACTTCTCGTCAGTGTCCCACTTTTTGCCACCTATATTGAAATCGCTATTTTTCACGATTTATGAACTAAATGAGCCGCAAAGTTATTTGTATTTTTACTGTTGCTGCGTATAAAGTCGAAAAATAATAATTATTCGTTTTGGATTGACGATTTTGAGCATTTTTAAGAGCAATATTTTAAGCAAGGGCAACGAATCCAATATTTCGTACCAAATATAAAAAGTGCCATCAAATTTTGATCAAGCAAAATATACCTTTTTGATAAATAATTTGACTATTGAATATTTAATTACACTTGTGGAATACATGAAATTTGTATTTAGTTAATTAATATTTCATTTTACATTATTTTTATATAAAAATGAGGCATGGCGAAAAGTGGTAATATTCTGGAGCTGATTTTACCACCTGTCGCCATCTCTTTTCAATAGGCGACGCTATCTTCACTTGGTACATTCTCAGTTGTCAAATATGCATTGTTTACCTTTTACAATAGTCCTATAATTTGATTTCTTAAATAAAAGTTAAGAAAAATCATTTAAAGTGAGTAATATTAAGGTGATCATGAGGAAAAAGAAATGCTGAATGTATTCTTTTCATAACATTGCCTAAAAAATTGGCTTTCAGACCTTTTCAAGTGGGTGGCGAGAAGTGGTTACAAAACTGGCGAAAAGTGGTAAAAAGTGACGACGAAGTGGTTTTTTTTTGCTTTGTTAATAAAAATCAGTTTTTTAAGTAGTTCAGCATTAAATTGTAGGACTATTGTTTTCACGTATCTAAAGCTAATACATCTAAGTAACTTTATGTCAAATTTGAGTTATCTTGTAATAGGGGTTCAGAAGTTATAATAAAATGAAATTTTCAACATTTTGACAAAAGTGTCAATAGGGGTTCCCTGTCGAATAGACGTTCCTCCGACCCTATATGTGATCAGTAAAGACCATATTCAAGCGCCAGAATTAAAGAAAAGTTTACAAAAAGCAAGGGTGCAAAATCACCACCAGCAGAGTGCAAAGCTACCCGCGGTGAACCAACCCCAGTGGGAAGTCACGAACCTAAGGCTAAGGGCCTCAACAGACTTGAGGATTATCCGAGAGACGGCTTAACGTAGTTATATTCGAAATAATGATTAAACTACATTTCCATAATTTTCCACTAAGTCGTCTCTCGACTTAAATCGTAAGTGTGTCTATGTCTAGGGCATAGCAAACAAGGGATCTAGTCCTTCTAGAGAGGGTTAGGCGAGAGGCTAACAATCCATCTTAAAAGCAAGATTGTTACGATAACTCGCAAGGAGCCTCTGATAAAACGGGCTTTTCGATAACGACCTATGCTACGTTTCTGAAATGAACTGACGGAGAGTCGCCAGTACTCAAGGAGGTTAATGCGAGAGGCCCGGTCCCTTAAACGGGCTTCAGTCCTAAGGCTTAGCCGTAAGGCTTAACTTCTCTAATTTCGCATCAGTCAAGAATATTTGAAAAATTTTGAGTAAGAAATGGATTATTAAGGAAAATTAATCTATTTCAATCAGCAAAAACAAATTAAATTGGTTGGTATTTAGGATTACGAGGCCTTCGGAAACTAGGCTAAACCTCTCTAGTCTGAAAACAGTCTTAGAAAACGTTGCAGCCACCTAAAAATACTCAAGATAAACTAACAGAACATGGTTTAAAAAAGTTCATTCATTCACCAAATTAAGTCCTGAAAAAAAGCTAAGCTGCGTGAAACTTCCCCACGGTCGGTCCTTTATTCGTTCGTTTCTTATTCAACCTACTGGTTTTAGAGAAGAAACTGTGAGAGATATAAGCTTCTGGTTTTCAGCAAAAAGGAAATGATAATAGGTAATCACCCAAGTTAACGATATTAGATGCATTCTCACACCCATTTTCTTGACATTAGCTTGTTCTATAGGATTTGGCATAGTTCACAATTGCTGTGCCATTAAGCTGCAATGGTTTAACCAGCAATGGGCTATATTCCTGAATGAACCAGATGTATTTCGGGCCTTCTGGATCCCGTTTCAACGCTGAAGTACCAGACCACCCGCTTTTGACATTTTAAAATGCCCTTAAATTTTTTTTCTCAATTAGAGTCGTAGGAACACTTATTGGTACTTTAACCCTTTAAGGACGATTGGAATACCGGTGTCCCATAAAGAAAACAATTTTTCTTGACTATCTAAAGTTACTTTTTTCTTATGTCTGTACATAATTGTATAGTAGAAGGTTGAAGGAATCTAGAATATTTTTTGCAAGTCTCTAGCTATTTGCTATGTAGTAATTATTTAAGTTCAAAAATGGTGAATTTCAAAATTCTCAAATTCAAAATTGATTTTATTTATTTTTTATACTTCCAATTTTTTAAGCAAAACCATTTTGGCAATAAAAACTACAATACTCATACGTAATATTTTTAATTAAAGCGAAAAATATTATCTATTGGTATTGTCAGAAAAATTACTTAAATTTTTGGGCTATTTTTGTCCCTATCGTTCATAGAGGTGCAAAATACACCGAATCAGATTCTGTTGGACTTTCCAAGGTTAGATGTAAGACTTATCATTGATTATGTTTTTTAGTTTAATTTTTATTGTTGATTTTCAGTCCGTAAAAAGTGTCTTGTCGGTAAAGGGTTAAGAGCTCGAGTCAGCACGTATTGTCACCCTATTTTGTACTATTTGGGGTATGAAATTTGAACATCAATCCTTATAGACTAAACTAGATTAATGAAAAAACGTCATACTACTTATATTTCATTCTATACTTTAAATGAATATCACTATTTTGAAGAAAATGGTGTTCCCTGTCGAACAGGTATTCCTTCGACCCTACTCATCCCTTAATGAGCTCGTTAAAGGTCGGGTCACGTCGGAACCCTGTCGATACCAACTTTTTCGACCTGACCAAAATGGATTTGAATAACCCAGAGACATTAATGTTATCATTTATCCCAGAGCCACAATAAAATTTATTTCGGCCTGTAATTTACTTCGACCCTTTAACCTGAAAACGAAATTTTCAGAAAAAAAAACTTAAAATGCCCATAACCCCTTATTCTAGAAGCAGGAATTCAACTATCACAGCAAAAAATCAAAGGTCTTATGAATTTCTACAACCGAATACTGTCTCGATACTCTCCGAGATTGCTTAAAAGAAATCTCAACTATTATAAGCTTATTTAGGCTTATTTACTCCAATAGGCGCAATGGGTGGAGGCAGAGAAAAAGGAAAAAAAAGAAGATGAAGATGTGGCAATTGGAATTTGCTGGAATGAGGACAATCATTTTCTAAATAATTTATACAAAGTCCTCAAGAAGTGCGATATCACATTATATGACAATCATTAAATTCTATTTGTGGTTTCTCTGAATTGTCACACGGAAGAACGATATGAATACCGAAGGAAAATGGGAGCAACAAGAAAAGTCAGCTATATACATTTTTCCTCGTCATCTACAAAATTCCTGACAGTATTTTCTTGCACAGAAGAATATTTCCCATGGATGATTGTTCACAGATCCTTTAGACCCCAATCCTACTACCCCCCATACTGAAACTTCATTTTTCACCGCGAGAATCATCAATTTTTGCCGCCTGGTCTCATTCACTTCCTGCTCATGGAGAGATAAAAGTGCCAAGAATAATGCCACATAGAAAAGGTGAAAACTCTAAAGTTGTGCTTTTATTTGGTGCTTTTATTCCTCTCCAGTCTTGTTCCTTTTCTTTATAGACGCCCTTTTCTCTTCAAGAAAAAGATGCACAAGAAGATAAATTGAAGAGAATTCACAATATGAAATAATAACAAGTTAATTTTATTTTTTTGTACTAATTGTGTGAATTTTATATTCTACTGTTTCTTGACTTTGTCAGAGTGCTCATGAAACATGGTGTATTAGCATTTTTATCAAGAATTTCATTTGCATAGAAGGAATTTTAAATGAAGGGCTGTAGTTTTTTGGACAAAATATGCAAAAGGGAATTTTCCACACAGTTGGGAATTTTTTTTAAAGACAACCGTCTTCAAAATACTTCACAAACAACTCTAGGAGAAGTCTTCCTAGCTTCGCACACACTCTGGCGTCGAACATTTGAACATTTAATAAATCTCACCAAATTTTTTCAGAAAATGTGTTACTATAGCAAGGTGGGGTAACTGGATCGTTTTCCGAAGAGTGCTACTTAAACGCTTGTTTTTGGACTGATGAAATTCTTTTTTACTTCTTCTAAATCCATAGAATTATTCACTGTTTCATTTAGAAACGTAATATAAAAAATATCAAAAATATTAAAGATAATTTATAAAATCATGATAATACTGAAATAAGTCAGCACGCACTAAATGGGTCACCTTTCAATTTTACTTTTTTTTTATTCACTTTCAATTAAACCTTTGGATTTAAAATACTTTTTTCACAAGGAAAAATCAATAAGTGTTTTCGATCAACCAGCTGTCATTAGCGAAAAGATCACTGACTAGAAAATTTTTAGTAAAAAACCCAGCTGGCACAAGATTGAAATTAGTCGATTACACTCACTTATTTAATGGATAAAAATATTATTTTTGCTTTTTCTCAAACTTGAATAGTTATACTATGTTACTGTAGTGACTATATTACGGAAATAAAAATAAAAATATTATTTAAAGTGGATTAGGATAGATACCCCGAATAATGCCTCTACCCCATTTGATGCCACCTTGCATAAAGCGGTATTTTTTCAAATATTACGGTGTTTAAGAATTATGAAATATATACAATTGGTGAGTGCTAATATCAAAGAAAGCTTCTGAACTGGTTTATTTGGATATTCTCTCTATTTATTGTATATTTTGAACATAGTTTTTATATGGTGTGAGCGATGATTGAAATTGTACGTAAACGTAAAGAATTGTATTAAAATGTCGGACTTTTCTAATTGCTTTATTTTACATATTTATCCAAGACTTTTTATTATTCTTATTAGTAATTGTAATTGTGGATAACTAAGCTTGTCTCAGATGCCAATATTTTGTATTTTAGCATTTTATTTCATTAAAATATTAGGGTGGCATTATGTGTGGAATTTTTTAATGTATGGCTACAATTCATGCCACCACCTTTTAATAAGTGGTGCCCTCATGCGGCATTCAGCAAATTCGCACACGACAATTGGCATTGGTTTTTTTTGAGTTGTGTATTTTGTGTTTAAATAATTCTAAAATAGCCTGTAATATCAAGGTAAGTACAGGAGAAATATTAAATATTAATTGAAATATAGTTTTAGAATGATTGTGTAAAGAAACTTTAAAGAATAAATGAAAAAATTATGAGAAGAGGGTTTAAAAAAAAGTGAGGTTATCCGGGAGTTTTTTGTTCAAAGAATGTTTGCTAGTAACTGATACTTTTTTTTATTTCAGATTGAAAGTCTTTTTACAGTTTGATATGACTCCTACACGAAAAAAGGACCACATAACTTAAGCTATCTTCAGACTAGAGGTTTAGCCCAGTTTCCCAAGGTCTAAAATTTGTAAATAGGGAAAAATTTTATTGCATTTTGAGAATCATGTAGATCACTTATCTTCAATAATCCATTTCCAAGTTAAAGTTTTCCTAAAAATCGTGATTGATAAAAAATTATGGCAGTTAAGCCATAGGGTTAAGTCTTATGTCTGAAGCCGGCCTTACTCTGCTTGACAACTGAATGCAGCCTTCTGCGGAATTAATGAATACCAGTGCGCCGCCGGGTCCAGATTCCCGGACAACTTGACGTTACAAGGGGAAAATAGCTCATGAAATCAATGAGCATGAAGGAAGGCTGTGCTTCCTGGGTAAAAATAAATAGAATGGATACTCCCGATACTCCAGTCTGCTAGGCGCGGTATTCCAATGGGCGAATATGGCATAATTGAATAGTTATTGAAACCCCGGAAACGAAAATAGCAGCATTGTTAAAATTAACAAAAATATTAATAAATAAACATAAAATTGTTTTTAAACAATATAATTTCCTATTTATTCATTTTCTTTGTAAAATTTGTTCTATATGGAACCAAAAAACTCGTGTTAAAAAGGTGGCATTGAATGGATCCTCAGGTGGCACTGAATGTGGAAAACTGGCATTAAATGGAGATTTTTGCATATTTTCTTCAATGTTGTCTCTAGGTCCTTTAGTGAAAAAATTCCGGGAATATGATATATAGCAAGACAAAGCTTCAAAGTATATTCAGCCAAAATTTTAATTTGTTTGGTTCAAGAATGAGAAAATTATTAGCAAACCAATTCTAAAAGTGGCATTGAATGGTCCATCCACCCTAGTCATAAACGATCCAGATAGTAAAGCGCCCGAATTAGCACACTTGACTATACCTGTTAAATACACAGCTATAGTTAAGTTAAATTCAATAAAGAGATATGGAAAAAATATCAAGTGATCGAAGCCAGAGTATGTACAATGCTTGAAAGACTTCCCCTACCGAGATTTGTGAAACGTTAAGCTCTCAAAGTAATTGTACCAGTTGAAGAATTTAACAATTTTTTTAGGGTAAATAATTTGATAAAAAGACAATAAATATTATGAAAACATTTGAAGATCAATGCTTATATAGAAAACATTTATCCCTTTATAAATTGAGAGTTCGAGCAAAAAAGAGGAGGAATTTGGGTAAGAAAATTCACAAATCTAAATCCACACAGACAATTCTTCAGAGCGTGAGAAAACCTTTTTCATAGAATTTTTTGTATATGATGGAAAAAAAATTCCAATGATTGTGGAGATATGTATAGAGACGATGCCACCCTTATAAAACCATCCCCAATTTCTTATGGCAAATAATTAAATTCCTCAAGAGCAAAGTATTCTTTTATTATTCACATATTTTTCAACAAAATCGCATGGTTTGTTGTTTTAAAGCCCATAAGAAATTGTTGCAAAGTCGCAAATCCGAGCACTGTTGGAAGTCTGTGCTAAAAAGAGAACCAAACCCTCTGTTAAAACGATTTCAGAAAAGTGGAATACTTCTGGTAGTTAAGTTGATTTCTGCGGGGGCTTCAAGATGAGTATCCAAGAAGGATATTGAGTAGGGGAACTCTCATCACAATAATTTATCCCATGATGTCTCTATTGTTGAAGCAAAATCTCTCTTTAAATTGTTTCGTATATTCTTTCCGGAAATTTCCTACACAAAATTTTCATGCTCTAAGGTGATTTTTTTGTGCCACATTTTCCCTCCCCCATCTTCAACAGTTGGCCTCAATATGATGGGACTCCAAAAAATATGGGTTTGGGGCCAAATTTGAGACTCAATATCGAGGGCTGGGAATTTTTACCATCTTCCTTCTTATTTTTTTCTTTTTGAAGGGAAATGGTAGGTGGAAGTTTCATTAGTGAAAAGAACGAAGAAAATTTGTGCCATGAAAAAAAAAGAGAAAACTTCCATTATCCCATCAAATGATCTACACTTTGAGTGCTCCCTAGCCACATTCATTTGATGTAAAACCGTCTTCCATCCACTCTATAATAATCGCCATGAAATAACATAAAGATTTTTCATGTTCAACTGGGATGCATGTTAATTATATAAACATTTGGCAGAAGAAATGGAGGTCGGGGTAAATGCCAACCCAGCTGACCACAAATTAAGTCTAAATGAATACTGATTCTACTTGTCATTATTCGTCATCACTTGTACTAAAATAAACAAAATTTCCGTTCTAATAGGGGAAGCATCAGGGTAAATTGTCCACTGTATTCTTTAGCCAGGTGGAAACACTGAGAGAAATCCGAAAAAGTTAAAACAACATTCCGGAAATGTTAATATTACCCAGAAGTATTGATCCAAAATCGGTGTAAATATTACCCTTTTTAGGTGTATTAGGGGTTAAAGGTACCCTTCCTCATGTTAATTTTACCCTTAATAAGGTGTAAAATTAACATTAAAAAATGTTGATATATTTTTACATCTAAAAAGTGTTAAAGTTATGAGGAAAAAATGTTAACCGCACCCTCTTTTTTTTCTCAGTGAAAGAGATAAAGATTAACGAGAATCGTATTTGACTACATTAGTGATAAAAACAGTGATTTTTCTAAAATCGTCCGCTATTTGGCGCTATTAATCAATACGGAGAATTTTACAGAAATTTATCATGGCCTTATTGAAGAAATGTGTGGTAGGGGAGACTGGGACACATGTATACATTTACAATAGATCCGAATTTGAGGTGATTTTCCAAGCACACAGTGATTTTTTCGAAAAAAATTTCTTAACTCATGTTTTACCCTTGGGTATAGGCAATTCATCGAGGGTAATGCGAATGCTGAAAAACAATTGAGTTTTCCATAAAAATAAAATTTGTGTCACTGTGCATTTTTCTCTTTTCACAAAATACCTGGGGTAGAAGTAAACACTTTCTGGGGAGGATGTAAACACCCTTTTTCCACCCTTGAAGTTAACTTTGCACCACTTTCAATTATTTTAATTACTTAAGAGATATATAAAGACTGTTTATTTTTCAAAAAACCACTACACTTTTTACAAGGAATAATTAAAATAGCAAAAAAAACTAAAAGCATGCAAATCAAAGACATTTTCCAATGGATTTTCCCCATATTTTGACATCATGTGACTTCTTATTGAACACAACGAAGAATTACCCACCATGAGATGCAGCTGTCAAACGAATGAAATGAAGAAGAAGAAGACAAAATATTTTGCCATTCATTCTATACTCGCGACATTTACAACTACGGGGAAATTGCCTGTTTACATCTACCCCAAATGCTGTTTTCTTACCAATTATTAATTATTTTAAAATAATGAAAATCTCAATTTCTCTAGTAAATGCATTAATATAATCCTAAAAGATGTAGGAAAGAACTGGTATTGCTACATTTCGATTATTTTACACAGTTTTTAATTTCCAGATGGAAATCAAAATTACCAAAATAATCGAAATATCAACATTTTCGGGAAAAATTACTTTTATTTTTAAAGTATTAGGATTTTATTGACCAATTCATCTGTGGACATATATCCCCATGGTATTTATGAATGCTTATGGGTTTTATCCTCTGGAGTCTTAAAATTAATGAAAAAAATCACAGTGCTTACAACTACCCCTGTTTACTACTACCCCAGTTCCCCATAGACCGGGGTTCGTTTTAGCCAACAAATGAAGTTTTTTCTTCACGCTATATTTGTGGAAAAAATGATAAGGTTTTCTAATGTTTTAAACAATTTATTCAAAAATACTTCGCTCAATGTACATTTTAAGGGAACCGAGAAAAATCCGCTGGATAATTCTACCCCTGGCTAATTATATCCCGGTCTCCCCTATTGTTAAATTTCACAACCCTTGTGATTATAAAGTGATAAAAGTATAATAGTTTAGAAATTTAAATATATATTCTGTGGCAACAATGAATGTGACCAGACTTTCCGGTTACTTGTGGCCCGGTCGCCTTATTTTGGAGACGAGAGGGGACGACTGAATTGCTCTTTGCTGTGTCTGCAGTGAGACACTTGAGCCTTTGCCAATCCCTTCATCATCTGTATGTTATTACAGATATTGCAGGCTGTTCCCCTTGTTTGGAGCTTTATATACATACATTAAACTGCCGTCAGAGACACTCTAGTTGCTAAAATTTGTTTTTATTACAGTAGAGTCTCGCTATAGGCCATATTTGGTTCCAGATTTGACACTTGGGTCGCACTATAGTCCATGTCATTTTTTAAAATTATCAACGACTTTTAGTATTGAAATTGCTCGACGGCTTCCACTTTCTTTGCGATTGTGGTACTTGTCCTTGCTCTCTTCATTGTGGATCACAATTATCACAACTACTTAATAAAGTTTGCCAAAAATATTAAAATAATTATGATAACACTTCATGTCGCGTACTAAAAAACATAACCTAACTTAAAATCAGTGTTTTGAAATCAACGGTCGTTAAATTGTGGACTATAGAGCGATGGCCTATAGCGGGATTATACTGTAAATTTATTAGGGGAGATCGGGGCAGGTTAGCCAGCAAATTAACTTTTTATTTGTTAATAATTTGAGAAACACATGATTGAATCAGACCATGATTAATTCTGCTAGTCATCCCTAGCAATAACGAAATCAAAAGCATTCCCAGGTAAACCCGAAAAAATCTACGCCACCAAGAACCATAGCATGTCATTGGTACTACTCAAACATAGAATTTTATTCAAAGAAGTTAAATTTGAAAATACAATTACCTAAAATACAAAGTTTATTATCTCGAAAATGCGACTATGATTTGGAATCAAATTTTAGTATATTGTAGTTGACGTCGAGGCCTTTCCAAAAATGGCTGGACTTCTCTCACTAACTTCCTTGACCTGAGATATTAAGCCATACGCATCAATTACAAAAGACGATTTTGCATAACTTATTTCTGATTCTGAGTTATTGATATCCGAATTACTGCCGGGAAAAAATATCTAGTTGCTCTAGTTCTTCAACTAAGTGGGAAAAATAACCCGGTAGGGGCAAAAATACATTTTTTTGTTGTTATTTTTCTCGTTCCTCGAAAACTCATGAACAGTTTTTGCCCCAAGTGATGCGCCGAAAGATTGACATCGTGTCGATTTTGATGATATTTTCCTCCATTGTCTTTCCTGATTTAAATTCTAGGTGATAAATTCTTTTCGTAGATAGTTACACTTTATAAATATATCGTGTTTGAAAGGATTCATTGAAAAGAATTTTTTGTTATAAGACTTGTGTTTGATAGTACTCCCACTTTACAGATTTTTTTCTCCAGTATTTCTAGCATTTTGTTTAAATAGGTTAAGAATCAAAGTTAAGTGCATGACCTGACTTAACCCTTTAACGACGAGACAGTTTTCGCTGACCGAAAATCACCAATAAAAATGAAACCAATAAGCAAAACTTGTGAAACGTCTTACACCTAACCTTCGAAAAGTCAACAGAGTCTAATTTGGTGTATTTTTTGTCTCTATGGACGATAGGGGCAAAAATAGCCCAAAAAATTAAGTAATTTTTCTGACAATTACAATGAATAATATTTTTCGCTTTAATGAAAAATATTACGTATGAGTATTGTAGTTTTTATTGTCAAAAAGGTTTTGCTTAAAAAAAATGAAAGTATAAAAAATAAAGAAAATCAATTATGAATTTGAGAATTTAAAAATTTGTCATTTTTGAGCTTAAATATTTACTACATAGCAAATAGCTAGAGACTTGCAAAAAATATCCTAGATTCCTTCAACCTTCTACTTTACAATTATGTACAGACATAAGAAAAAATAACTTCAGGAAGTCAGGAATTTTTTTTTCTTTATGGGACACCGGTGTTCCAATCGTCCCTAAAGGGTTAAATAATCTCAACAAAGAATCATTTTCAATAGAAACAAATCCTGCTTCGCGAGTCACTAAATATAATCCAATTACCACTGGTCAGCTGGGTAAAGGAGTGCTCATGGGTTTGGTGGGTGGGTGAGTTTATTTGGGTGGCAACAACTGATGTTTCTGATGGCTTCAAGTGTTTCTCCAGAACAGGAAGAGCCACATGAAGAAGGGCCAAAAAAGGGGCAAAAGAAATGGGAATTAAAACAAGACAAGTTCATGGGATATTGTATATTAAAAGTCTCACAACTTCCTCCTTCCCATCTCCTCCACCATTTCCCGCATTCATTTCAGAGATTCTCCACGCACCAGCATCTCTTTTTTATCTTTAGCCTCTTTTTTGGGGGCTTCTGGTGTGAGGTGCATGGTTATGAAATGTTTATGGTTGAATGTCCCTTTGGCTCAAAGAAATACACGCGCGAGATATAGCAAGAAGGGACAAAAAAGAAAAACCAGAAAGAAAAGAAGTTACAAAGAGAGATCATAAGTTAAACTTTAACTGAATTAAATTGTATTTTAAAGGAATAATTCTCTAACCATTTCCCCATCTTGTCGCACTTCTTTTTATTCTCTCTCATATCTTCCTCAATGACTAACAAGAATGGCTTTTGGTGTGAGATCTCTTTAAAGAAATTGTGTGGTTTGTATTACATGAAATTCTTCAATGTTTTCCACTCACAACACTTCTTTTTTCTTTTCTTTTTTTTCAGGTCTTCCTTCATTCACAGAGCTTCCTCCCATTCTCAATCTCCATGTTCAACTCGGTGAGATAGATATGTGGGAGATGCAGTTCAAAAATAAGTGTAAAAATAGGGTTTGGATTTACACCACAAATAAGTAAAATTGATACGATGTAAGCTTAGTAGCTAGTCTTATGCCGTCTTCAGACTGGAGGTTTAGCCCAGTTCCCGAAGGTCTCAAAATTCTAAATAGCAAGCAATTTTATTGATTTTTCAAAATCTATTGGATCATTTGCCCGTAATATCTAATTCTAAACAACAATCTCCTAAAAAATCGTGCCTGACAAGGAATTAGAGAAGTTAAGTCAAATGGCTAACCCTTAGGTCTGAAGCCCGTATTAAAGTTTACGTATACTCCCATAACGAGTAGAAAAAGACTATTTTGTATGGAGCTATTCAGTCAACTCGTAAATTGATCTCGGACTCAGTTCATAGTGTTCGGAGGGAAAATGTATTTAAACGAACATTTGGTATATTTATCCCTCCACACTGTACCCGATCTTATAATACGTGAAAACTCAAAAGAAAACTTCTCACTTTTAAGATATTTCGTGTAACGGTCGCGAGTGTAAAGAAAATCCCATACGATTTCAAGTGAATATATGAGAAAATGGTACGGGAAAGGCTTTGAACTTTCGCACACAAAAATGATGTTCAAGTTCAGTGATTTTTTCTGATTACCATGCAAACCGTATCGATTCCCCAACTATGCCAAAAAAAATCTCTTACTTATAGGGTTCATAATCCCACCTTAGATAATCCCAGGAAATCCTCAGATTTTCCTCCAGAGGAAAATGAAAATTTAATGGCGATTTGTGCGAAAGTTCAATCAAGTTTCCATCTTCGCACACGATTCACGTCATCATTGAAACCCTATTTGTACCTTAAATTTTGCACCGGATACTAAAAGTTGCACATCATTGTCTGAAGGGAATTCTAATCTACTTGATTAAACCGTTTTTATAAGGAATAAAACGTTTTTTTATCACTTTTTTGGAACTTTTCTAAGACATTTTTTCATGACACTAAAAACCACATTTTTGCTTGATTCCATGAGAATTTCACTCTGGAAACGGTAAATCTGGTAAATGCTTTCTTGAAAAGTCCAAATATCACCAAATTTACACTAATTAATAAGTTTTTCAAGCTAAAAATTGACTAATACTCTGCAAGCGAGAAGACCGCATAAGATTCCACCGATTCCACCATTCCTCTACGGAGCCGGATATGCTCAAAAACGTTTGAATGCGCATCACTGAAGATTTCTCTGTCCCTACAGCTACAGGAATCGGGATTTAGCACAGAGATTGAGTTTCAGAGGGTGAACAGGCCAAAATTTTCACAAAACAGTCTCTCACGGACAATTTTTTTTCTTTGACGTGAAAAACAACATAAAAGTGAGGTTATGTCAAAGATTGTCAAAAACCAGTTGTAAACTGTGTGAGCTTATTGTAGATGTGATTCTTTCATTGTACATTCAGTTTGTGCGAGCTTGAAAAATATTTTTACATCAAATAAATGCAAAATAGCTTAAAAATTACTCAACTGCGGCCTATTTGAGTCAAATTACTTCTTGTTTATCAACTTTAATGTTTTTAAGTTTTACTTTTTAGTGGTGGATTAAATTGGTAAATTACAATAGGTGTGAATATGAGGGATCGCATCTAAAATTAAGTTTCCTGGAAAGTGTGCGAAGAAGCAATGTCTTCTATGTGCGATCGATCAATGTGAGTCAAGTTTGTGAGATTTCTTCCATCCACAAAAGCGGCCTTCTTCAGTCCAAAAGGTTTTTACATAAATATAAACCCTAATAACCCCTCTACCTCCTGTGATAGTCGTTTTTCAAAAAAGTGATATTAATTGTGCAAAATCGTATGAAGTATTACACATCAAAATTACAATTTTGTACTTGTTTTTAATTTTTGCTTCTTGAAACTAGGAAAAAAAGTGAGATTTAAGACTAGCTATTGAAATATTTAGCCATAGGTAAGATTCATAAATGAATACGGAAGAAATACTAAGTTTTTGAAGGTAGCGTATGTGCGAACGATCAAAGCTTTCCCCTATTAACTTTCAGACAATTTGGCATGAGCTTGTTTACCGTAGATGCGGGTGACTTTGCCCTTTACTGTTTGTGAGCTTTTCTAATTCTAGCACTTAAGGATGGTGTTCACTGGTCAAATCAATCATGTCCGATCGGTAAAGATCATCCTAAAGTGCTAGAATTAAAGAAAAGCTTCGAACAGCAAGGGGGCAAAGACACGCCCAGGGTCTATCTATGCGATCTGTACAAAAGTTTTCAATCATCAATTGCTTTTAAAGGTAAAATTTACATTCAATGAGGTTTGGTAAATGAGGTATGCGTATTATAGGTGTTAAGAACAATCACAGATTTGCGCATAAATTTTACACTCGAATTTGTCTCAGTGCATCTTCTTCAGCATGTTCTTCATGTGTGAGGAAATGGTTGTATGGTGATTTAGAGACAGAGTTATATGAGATTTTCCGGTAAAATTCCTCGTTAAATTAGTGTTATGTGCCGGAGGATAGCAGAATGCGAGGGAATTGTGGGAGGATGGGGAAAATATGTGTTGCTGCGCTGAGATATTTACGATGTTGTTAGTTAAAAGTTTCACTTAATCAGTGTGTAGGTCACCATGTGAGGATTTTTTTCCTCATTTACAGGGAAATATTTACAGAAGAAATACAGGAAATAGAAAGTGTCCATAAGGATCAAAGGTCACATAAAATTAGTGTAACAAAAAATGGAGTGAGGGTGTTGTCTTAAAAGCTTCTTGGAAATAAAAATCATGAAGAATTGAGAATAGGGGACAGTGGGGTACAATTTAATTAGGACGCCTTTGAACAGGAATTTTGCACCTATTTTTAAATTAAATCCAACCTTATTCTGATATAATTTAGGTCAACTTTCCAATTGTGAAACTAAATTACATCACGATAAGGCTCAGTTCCTTTTAAAAATAGCAGAAAAATGCCTATTTCAAAGATGTCACAATCCAAAGGTACCCCAGTTCCTCTTACTATCGATGCGACTGCCTCTAATCTTTAAAATCACAGGTCTTCATAAGGTACAATTCCACAGAGAAAATTATATTGTTATACTGATTGAATACCTCCTGTAGATTGTTATAAGAATTGTAAGGAAATCAATATAGAGACCAAAGAGAAAAATTTGAAATTTCAAAGTAGGTCCAGGTAGTCTTATCCCGTCTGACACAGGGTAAGGGGGGCCCAGCCTTGAGCCATTAATTAACACCCAGCTTTAGGCACTATTTTAGCCCTCATCGGCAAGATCCGAGTGGTAGGCACAAATTAAGGACTGAATCTTCCCACGTACATCAATGGCGGTGAAATGAAACTTTCAATTGCACATCCCGATTTCACCTTCGAATTTTATACAAATGATAGGAGATAGAAAGATAGGGATATGTTTTATTTAACCAGGATGAACGATTTAACACTTTAGAAAAGCAAAAACTATTCTGAAAAAAATTCTCCTAAAAAATACCCCAGAAAGGAAATAAAAACACGTATTTCAAAATAGGAAATTTTTTAACAGTTACCACGACACTTTTCTATACAAGAAACGCACTCACGCACATTTATTATAATTAAAAATGAACACTAAAAACACTGAGAATCTCTGTGATAATTTTAAAAACAAATAAAATGTTTTGGAAAATATTCCATTTTGTCACTGACAGCCGAGCAACACGGCCGGCAACATAATTTTCGTAGTTCCGCTGCTCACCACCATGAACGCAAAATAGTGTCCTTCACATATATTTAGTAAGGGGTATTTTGTATTAGACCTTCTTAAAAGTAAGGTATGAAAGATAGGGGTTAATTCAGGCTATAATCCACGCTTATCTGGTCAGACGGGATATTCTTCCCTAAATTGCATTTTATATTGCTTCAAATATTGCTTGTGATTTTAAATAATACTATATTTCGTCCATTGAAAGCGCATTTTTTTTATAGAACTATTGCTCATTCAAGCAGCAATGTGATGCATTATTCGGAGCACTAAGTATAATATTTCAAATAATGAAGCATCAAATACAATTAAGGAGAGATGGATAAAAGTATACAAATTGAAACTTTTCTTAAACCACTTTCATATTTTTCAACCTACTTTTCTTAATATAAATTGATTTTTCTGTAACATTTTACAGAAAGAATCATATAAGCAGTATGATTTTCTCTTTGAAATTGTACATTATATTGATTAATCTTATTCTACATCGCAATGTAGTCAATTTTGCAGCAACTTTACTATACACTAAAAAAGGCCATTTACTTGTCCATTAAGCACTCACGAATATTTCCTAGTGTATCAGTTTTCAACTTAATCTAATATTAAGAGAAACTCCCAAAATGGTAGTCACAATTGCATTTACGCATCTCTGCAATTACAGTAGACTCTCTCTCAATTGGGCATTTCGGGAAAAAATGTCATCCGGTTTATCGATAGATTTGGGCGTCAAAGCCTTTGTAAATTCCACAAAAAGCGCTCAATTATAAAGAATCACGATAAAATAGGAAGAACTACAGCGAATGTGAGCAAATTAGCTTCATAATTAAACGTTAAAATTGTCAACAAAATTTTTCGACCGATTGAAAAAGAGCAGATTAAGCGAGAGTCTACTGTACTCCAAAAATAGAAAAGTCTTACCTATCGTAATGCCCTAGACACACTTACAACTTAAGCTGAGAGACGGCTTAACGTAATTCTGATCAAAATAATGATTTGCATAAATTCCCATCAGTTTCCCACTAACTAAGTGGCTTCTCGGTTTAAGTCGTGAGCGTGTCTAGGACATAAACTTAACTGGGATTAACACTTTTTTTTTATTACATTCAATCTAGAAGGACAACAGGAAAAATGCATGGAAATCGGATAATAAACACTAAAGACAGGGGGGTGATATTAACTCTGAAAAATGCGACCAGTTTTAGTGTAAATTTTTCCTGTTTTCGTAAACATTTTACGAGATATCTCCAAAACTACGTAGGTTGCCAATTTAGGGTTTTTGGTTGCCTATTCCATATTAAATTGGCTTTTATTTTGTATTTGTGTTATTTGCTAATTCTTTCTACAATAACAGAAAACAGCTAATAAACTCAAAAGTTTTTTCGGCGCTCCAGAAACATATGGGAAACATAGGAAACGTCATGTCCCTGACTAAAGATGTAGACCGATTTTGCTTTAGTCGAACATAACTCGTTTCAAGAAGGACAACGATAGATATGGTGTCCATCGTTGCAAACGTCTCGGTCTCAGACGTAACATACTAAAATTTCATCGAAAGCGAGAATGAAGAATTCGAAGTGTTCGAAATTCGATATTCGAAAATCTATTTTCCATCGATCATAGTGGCGGTCCATCCGTCCGTATTCGCACCATTATGGATTGATTATTGCTCCGACAAATGATGGTTAGAAAAGCGTTTGTCGATATCTCTTTCCGTTCTCGAATATCGAAATACGAAAACCTTTTCAAAGTCTTTCGAATAAATTTTCGAAAAACAATTAGCTTCGAATGATTATATTTGAATGCATGATATATTTCATATAATTTGCCTAAATAACTATCGATAAGTTTTGGAAAAGAATGAACTTAAGGGTAGTATCAATTTTTATCCTAAACAAAAATCTGGAAAATTCAATACACCTTCAAATATCAAGTTGTGGTTTCCAATGTTTCCCAAAGCAATTTTAAAATATAAACCCGCAACTTTCACAAGTTTCCCATTTCGACAAAAAAAAAACGTGAGATCTTCATCTCGGAATGCCTCCACGCAGCATTCCTATCATACTTCCATCCCTTACAATTCAAGAATCCACCCAAAAAAAGACACAAATCTCGAGACGTACTCCATGGCAGGAAAAAAATGTCTGAGTGGAAGACAAAATTTATATTCTCCATTTCCCCATCTTGGAATTTCATCTTTTCCTGTATCCAGTTCTCACTCTCTAAAACTCCCACCAATTCTTTTCTTCCAAATGCTTGCAAACAAACAGTCCTCGAGATACTTTCCTTAGGAAGGCCACGTGATATACCAATAGAACTTCGAAGGGATATTCCGGATTTATAGTTTGTTGACTTGAATCCATCAGATATTTTTCGCTTCTTTTTACTCCACACCACTTTACCGCACACACACACAAACACATGCACACGATCAGAAATAAAATTATTCATCCCAAATTCACTTTCTTACTCACATTCATGAAATCCAAAAGGAAAACATTTACATAAATGTTGTGTTTTATTCCCACCATCCAACTTTTCTGCTTCTTGAAACATTTTCGCCTTCTTTTCTCTCCACCACCATTCCATTCTATTCTACCATCTTCGTCACTCCTTTTAACATGACTTTCCACTCTATATATGGGTATCATGGTAACAAGGGGCACAGGCCCAGGAACAAGAGAAAATACAAACAGAAATAGATTTTCCAAATTGTAATACACAAAATGTAATCCCAAAACTTTGAATTTCTCCTTCATTTCTTGTTATACCGCATCTCCCCCTTGATTCCTCATACCCAACTTACAATGCCATAAATTTCCCGCAAATACACACATTTTAAGCTAACAATGACTAGACCGTTTTCCACCTACAGAGGCATTTCACCATTTTATCCTTTAAATTTCATCTGAAAAATTTTGTTAAATCACCAAATGGATATTTTCGCAATTTTCACAAATGTTTAGCTAAAACACAAACCGTCAGCCTTTATATTTAGCATAAACACAAAACATTTTTCAGTGTTTTGTACTTAAAATTTCTGAATAAAATTCATTGTCGTTATTTTTCAATTATTATTTCTTTTCTTCAGTAGGAGTTACTTAACTTAATGTTTCCGAATTCTTTTAATAATAAATAGTAGGATAATATAGCAGTCAACACTTCAAGCCAGAGGGGGATGACATTAGTTTTGAAAAATGCGACCGGTTTTAGTGTAATTTTTTCCCTGTTTTCGTACATATTTCACAAGATATCTCCAAAACCACGTAGGTTGCCAATTTAGGGTTTTCGGTTGCCTCTTCGTTATTAAATTGGCTTTTATTTTGTATTAGTATTTTTTGCTAATTCATTCTACATTGACAGAAAACAGCTAATACTCAAAAGTTTTTTCGGCTCGCAAGAAACATATGGGAAACATAGGAAATGTCATGCCCCTTAAGCACTTCAACAAAGAAATCACCCAAAAAGCGGTTCGTAATCGAAACAAACCACTGCCAATTTTAAATTGAATAAAAATTTATTTTACTGATCCCTTTTTGTAAGGAAACAAAATACAAAATTTGTATAATGAACTTTAGGAAAATTCTATAACCATATGACAATGTCATAAGATAAATTTTCGTAGTTAAATTAGAGAGAAGGACAACATTATGAGCCGCGGAGTTTTGAATGACCATTACAAGCAACTCTATAAAGCTATCAGTGATTGGCATGAGTAACTTTTTCGAATAGTTTCCCGAATTTATCAAATAAAAAATTCTAAATTTGTCATATGACTTTGTCATACTGTTACAGAATTCCTCTACTGGACAGAACTTCGGCTCAAGCCGAGAGACTGCTTAACGTAATCATGATGAAAATAATTATTTGACTACATACCCTAGTTTCCCACTAAGCCGTCTCTCGCCTTATGCCTTATGTCTATCTGGGTCGTTACTCAATGTAATGAGATATTCGGAATTCCGAAGTCCCGGGACTTCATAAATTCCGGAATTCCGAAATCCTGGCACAACGAAAATCGTAAGCGTGATTCCGAATAGAATAGATTGACTAGATAAACTTTTGAATAGAAAAACTCGTGAAAAAAAATGGTCGTCAATTTGGCACCAAAAAGATTCTTCATGCTGTCATATCTCTGATCCGATACCTTGTCGTATTGATAATGCACAGCAAAGAAAAATGAAACTCTTGATTTCAGGATTAGAGTATTTCGGAATCCTGGTATTCATTAGGGGAATTCTGTAATTTTCTTGGCATTGTCACACGTGAGTTCGAAACCTGACAATGCCATCGAGCTTTTTTGTCATATCATATGAGTTCGAAAATGCAATTCCTTGAATTTTTAATTAAATCCCTTTACTTGAATATTTTGTGAAAATACAGTACGTCTTGGTTGATTTGTTTAACAAAATTTATTGTCATTTGAATTGCCAGAAATCTCAAATATGTGACTTCTGACAATGGCACGTGAGCTGAAATGGCAATGTCACGGCTACAGAATCGCATTTTCGAAAATCTCTCCTAAGATTCGAACCCAATTTGTCATATGGAATTTCCAGAGCGTTACAGAATTCTCCTCCAGGACTCCGTTTTATTCAGAACTATACTCCCCGAACGATTCCCGATACCGAAAATAGTCTCAATCACAGGATTTCAGGATCCTGGGGTGCCGGATTGGAAACTAATCGATAGTAATTAAATAATATATTAAGCAATGTAGGAACTGAGCAACGTATGAATCAGGAAACTATTCCCAAAGTTTTATGTCCGAACACGAAGGTCGGAAGATACGCTAATACAGAAATACATTTAAAAAAAAATAGATCTGCTGTTAAAAATTATGCACTAAATATATTTGATATTATAACTGATCCTAAAAGGGGCGCGACCTAAATGTTTTTAGTACTTCCAACTCTTTCAAACCAAGGCTTTTAGAACTTTCTACATCACCATATGAGACTTTATAAAACACAAACCAGTCTGAGATATCTCAAGTTGGATCTCGTCAAGAACGCAGTGAAGAAAGTGAATTGAGGCTTTGTGGAAAATCAACTTCTTACTAAAAAAGAAAATAAGGCAGTAAGAGAGTGAGTGAGTGGAAAAACAGTGAAAATTCACCCGCACATTCACTTTTCCATCAGCATAAAACCCAGGGCCAGGAAATAATTTCCGAATCGATACAGTCATTTCCTTTTAAAACTACATATTAGAATGTTGATGCTATTGGTAGCACCAAAAAGGGGATTTTTCAAACGGTCTGTTTATATTCGTGGGATATTTTCTTATACACCGCACAATTGCAATTGAAGAGGCATAGAATGCATGAAATAATTTAAACAAATTTTCAAAATGCAAAATGAACTTTAAATTAATTTTATTTATTTATTCATTTCTTTGCTCGGATCAGCTAATATTGGAACTTGAATATTAAGTTTTTTTTAGCACTTTACTGTTCTCAAAAGCTTCGACATAATGGACTTTTCTTTGTTTTGGTCCCTGTCACGCACGACTGTTTGGTGGTTTTAGAACACAGTAAGGACTGGGGAAATTATCCAAGACAGGAACCACCAGGAAGAAAAGTCGATAACGTAGAAACACTTGAGAACAGTAGTGCTAAAAAAATATTCAAGGGAAAGATTTCAACTCGTAATTTTTCATTACAGTAGCACCATTTTACGAGCTTTTGATTTAGTTGACGAGCAAGTTACAACAATTTCCAACGGATAATAATTCATTGAAATATAATAATAATAATATAATAATGCTGGCACAACATTCCATGAAGGCACAAGGCCTTCCCGCAAGGTGATTTCTAGACATGCATTATTATTTTTTCTTGTACGGGATGAGGTTGTCAATCCCATGCCCGTGGAATCAAGTGCAGTGAAGCTCACTGGATGCAATCCGAACACCTTTAACGCCAGAAAAATTCCTGGTGACCTAAAGGGGATTCGAACCCGGGAGACTTGCATCATAGAGCGAGTGCTCTACCACTTGACCCATTGAGTACCCCAAGATCTTCATAGCTTGAGCATAAAACGGTCAAAATTGAGTACAAAATCCGCATAACGCAAGCATAAAATAGTAGAATTTGTGCATAAAACCCGCACAACTTCAGTATAAAGCACAAGAATTTGCATTTAAAACCAGTACAGATCAAAAATAAAACGATCTAAGATAATACTACCAAAACGCGTAGCCTAAGCATGAAACGGTTAAGATTGTGTTGAAATATTGCACCAATTAAACTCTAATAAGTTAAATGTTCCAAATATCCATTTCAATCAAGAAAAATTAAACAATCGATAAAAAATCTGCCGCTACTAAATGCCGCTGCCATTGCAAATGTGCGATATGTTCATGAGTAAAAAAGATACACTGTTTATGGGCATACAAATACACCACATTACATATAGCCCCAACAGAAATAAGAGGCACATTCTAGCGATTACTCAACATTAAATAGTTAATAAAAGATGTGCTTTACGATGGGGTGGATACCCACTTGTGAGGATTGATGGATATGTATGCGAAAATACTACGCTAAATTGATGCTTTAGGAAGATATACTATATGGTTAGTGAAAAAGGAGAACACCAGGAAAAAGATATTTCCAACCGCATATCAAATGGCTTTTTGCAGCAATTCACCGCAGACACCTTCCAATTGGCTCTCGAGTCAGTTGTTTGAAAAACTCAAAGTGGAGAAAGAGGCAATCCATTCAATTTTCTCACACAATTTTTCCCCAGTAAATCGAAGGAAAATATTTACAATTCATCCATTTAAATAAGCTGCTTCATACTTGCAACAACAATCACTTTTAGAGAAAGGTTGCTGCAAAACAAACAAATAGAGCAAATTATAGCACTTTACAAGCCCTTTTTCAGTACATTTTGCAACATCTTCAAAAAGTGTTTCAACTAAAACTACGACGATATATTAGAAATGAGGTTATAAGTACAACAATGATATGTCGACACTGAGAAAAAACGGGGGTGCGATTAACTTTTTTCCTCATAACTTTAACACTTTTTAGGTGTAAAAATATATCAAAAATTTTTAATGTTAATATTACAGCTTTTTAAGGGTAAAATTAACATGAAAAAGTGTAACTTTAACCCCTAATACACCTAAAAAGCATAATATTTACGCCGATTTCGGATCAATACTGCAGGGTAAAATAAACATTTCCGGAATATTATTTTAACCCTTTAACGACGAGACAGTTTTTGCGGACCGAACATCAGCAATAAAAATGAAACGGATACACAAAATCAGTAAAAGGCCTTACATCTAATTTTGGAAAATCCAACAGAGTCTGATTCGGTATATGTTTTTCTTCTATGAACGATAGGGACAAAAATAGCCTAAAAATTTAAGTAATTTTTCTGACAACACCAATGAATGATAATTTTCACTCTAATGAAAAATATTATGTTTGAGTGTTGTAGTTTCTCTTTCCAAAATGGTTTTGTTTAAAAAACATGGAAATATAAAAAAAAATAAAATTAATTTTCATTATGAGAATTTAAAAATTCGTCATTTTTGAGCTTAAAAAATTACTATATAGCAAATAGCTGTAGAATTGTAAAAAATATCCTAGATTCCTTCAACCTTCTACTTTGCAAAAACGTACAAACATAAGGAAAAAATAAATTTAAGTAGTCAGGAAAAATTATTTTCTTTATGGGACACCGGTGTTCCAATCGTCCTTAAAGGGTTAATTTTTTTGGATTTCTCTCAGTGGAGAATTCGTTCACAATGATTTAATATATAAATATTTCGTGTAATTTCAATACTTGTCGTACTTCATCTAGGATAGATTAATAAATAAAATTATTGGATTAGGGGTAGGCGGGGCTAAATTGAAAAAGCTATTTTAGGTGAAACTCTTAACAATCTCACTTACTATAATCTTAACAAAATCTCATGTCCTTCGATCGGCCTTTGCCAATATTTGTTTGACCATTTCCTGATCATGAATAAATGGATGGCTAAAAATCGTTCTCGTCCGTCCGTTTTATCATATTTCTAAAAGCAGTTTAACCTAATCGTTTAAATGATATCAGTAATTGTTTTGTCTATGTTAATTACTGTACGTTGAAGCCCAGCTTCCTTTAGAAATACGCGAAAAAAATAGCGTTTTCAATGTAACCCCAGCTCAATAAAGCCCCAGCTCCCCCTATATGCTTTGTGCACGTGATTAATTATTTGATCCCTTAAAACACTTTAGTTCCATCACGTCTGATCGGCTAGAATTTGATTTTTTTTTTCAAATTATATAGCCAATCTGAGAAAGCTATGAAATAAAAATATTTTAATTCTATAGGGTAGAATTAGGTAATTCTGAAACATGCCTATTTTGAAATTTTAAGATTTTCTCACAGTTTCAGACGGCTAAAGAGACCACGACGAAGTACATTCGAAAGCACTTCTTCGTTATTTTATTTTCTTTTTGCCATCTGAAACTGTCAGGAAATCTTAAAGGTCCAAATTAAACAAGATTCCAAATTACCCCATGTTACCCTAAGATATTTAATTGTATACCTGAAACACTCAGATTTTATGTAAGAATTTACTGCAATAAAAGCACAATAAAATTTTCCTTTTAATCAATGACTTCATTTAATGTCTCATGGCGCATCGATCGTTTTAAAAGAGCGGTTAAATCAGTTTTCAGAAAAAGCATTCTCTCTTTTACCAATCACGTACCACCTATATAAAACGAAGTTTGTTTCTTAGAATTCAGAGACAATAAATTTAATATTACCATTATACTTTGATAAGAAAATAAAAGTAAGAAATAAACAAAAACGGAATTACGCAATTACGAAACATCTTACTGAAGTGGTAGAGAATTGACAGACGTGGGCTACTGACCTGGGGATATTCTGGGCCCGCAATCCCAATAAGAATAAGCGGTTGAAAATGATGATGATGACAAAATTACCAAAATTAATTAGTGAATTAACAAAAAAAATGATAACTTTATGAGAAAGTAATTAAAAGTTTCTTTTACTTTTAAGAGCTTTTGAATTTCGCCTAATTTTTTTCAAGAGAAAGTGAGAATGCTTGATAAGCTCCCGTTATATAAACCACTTTTACTTTCTTTTCAATAAAATGTGAATATGTTAGCTCTATCCTCTGTGAATTTAAACAAAAGTGATTACAATGAGCTATCAATTGTAAAATTTCAGGAATTAGGGTAAAATGTATAATTTGGAATCAGTGTTACAAGTTGGACAATTCGCCGGTACAAGTTGGACATGGCTTTTTTCTTGATAAATACAGTACAAAATTTGTTTTGAAGCTCAAGGAACCAAATTATAAAACTAAAGCATTAAAAATATACAAATAAAAATGAAGTACTAAATTTATCAAGACAAAAAGCCCTGTCCAAATTGTACCATTGTCCAACTTGTACCACTGTCCAACTTGTACCACTTTACCCTATTGGCTTCAAAACTTTACGTGAATGGTATACATTTTAAACTTAGGGGTTATCTATTTATGTAAATTGTGTAAATTCAATTGTATAAAATATTATATTACCGTAGACACGGGTACATTGTCCTAAGGGGATGATTTTGCCACCCTGCCATTCGTAAGCTTTTCTTTAATTCTAGATCTTTAAGATGGTCTTTACCAATCGGAAATGGTAGATTGAACCGTTGAAGATCATCCTTGTGCTAGAATAAAAGGCAAGCTCACGAAGAGCAGGGGCTAATATCAACCGAATCTACGGGGTCTAGAAAATTTGTTCATGAACTCATATTTATATTTTTTAACGCTTTTAACGTCACAAAGATAACATATTTGTAAGCTAAAGCTTTTAATATTTTAAATAGTTTAGTGCTTTAGCCCATAGAAGAACGCTATCTAACCAAAATGTTTTTCATTATCAAATGTTTGATCTCTGAAATTGCCTTTCCGACCCTAATTTTTTTAAGTGCCTATAAGAACAGCCTAGTTCAGAACCTACTCCAAATAGGGTAAGTGTGCCAAATTTCGGCATAGTATGCAAGCGCCAAAGTCTCAAGTTTGAAATGTAATATCTTTAATGGAAATTGATTTCTTTATTACTTCTTTTTAAGGAGTATTGCTTAGAACCTTGTAGAGAGTTTATCGTCTTTATTTACTCCAAAATCATTCATAATACATTTTAAAATGAATAAAAATATAGACATAGCTTTGGTGTCCTGTTTCGGCCACCTTCATTCTCATAGTTCCTTACCCTTCAGAAATTCTTCCAATGCCTTTTTCACGTCATCTCGTTTGTCGAAGCTACATTTTTTGTTACTCTTTTGCATTGTATAATCTCTATAGAGTATGTAAAAACTAAAAATTCATGGAAATTCGAGGACCAAAAAGGGTGGCCGAAATTGCAAGCTGGCCGGAATTTGGCACACTTACCCTAAGATTCTTTTATAAAAAAAAACTTTTTTATTATTTGGATTTCCATTTAGAAAATGGTAATTTGGAAAATTCCCATTTAAATCAGGTTCTTAATTAAACTATGCTACCCTATATGTTTTTTGTTCTATTTTAATGGAAAAAAAATCATATTCATGAGGAATTTCCACAGCAAAAAGAAAAAATAATAATAAATAAATTCAGAACAGAAAATTAATCTGCAAATCCAATACACGTGTTTTGAAGAATCGAAAATCCTCCCTAAATTAATCGAATTATCTTCAGAGGGCACTCACGAATAAAATTACATGAATGAAACATTTAATGACATTGTCGCCAAATTTCGCAACATAAAGCTCCCCTAAAATCACCAGACTAATTTTCAAATAAAAGCACCATAAACTTCGCTTTATTTAATATCGAAAGCACCAAAAAAGATTATCTCACAAATTACATACGCTTTCTGTCCACTGTCTTTTGTACCGCCATTCAATTTGTCTCTTTTTCGGGCTGGTATCATCCCCTACCCTCAGGGAAAATGCGCGAAGAGTAATGGGTCTTGGAAGTTTTAGACCAACTCTCAAAGTTTAATTAAAAACAATTACCAAATTGTTAAATTGAAGTCCACCCCAGAGTCATTAGTTTATCTAAACTTTTTTATCATTCTCCAAATACCAGACTGAGATTTTTGACCCCTTCCTTCCGTACTTCCATTCACTGATTCACCCCTACACAATTCTTCAATTGGACTCTGTCTTGGAATTTGAGTAAGATTGCTCAGGAAATTTCAAATGAAAATAGAACCAGGGACACTTAGGGAAGACAAACAAAGTACCAAGACAACCTTTTTCTCAAATGGCAAAGTACAGAAAATTTCATGGGGGAGGAAAATTCTTCTGTGAAAATTGTCGTTACACCCCCTTAAGATATTTTTTGTTGTTGCTCTTTATCCCTCCGACATACTTGCTAAAATTATTTGATACAGAGAAAACTGTTTGTAATTGCTTTTTCCAAAAAAAAAAAAAAAAAAGAAACATCAACACTGAACGAACAAGGCGGAGAAAAATCCAAGAAAACAATCCTCTTTGGATGAAACAATTAAAAGATAACCTCATCAGAGTTATTTACATGATTTAATCCATTTCTTATAGAAAACAAAGGAAGAGACACTCCGTAAGATTTTAGGCTCATTTTGGGTGATTTATGGAGCTATTATATTGAAAAATTTTTAAATAAAATTGTAATATAAACTCATTTTTTACATTTTATTTTCAATGAGTCACTAACAGTTGCTTCCACATAATTTTTCATCTACTTGGTTTCTTGGTATCTTAAAGAAAATAAAAACTGAAGTTTAGAATATACGCCTTTAAGGAATATTTTTATATTTGGTGATTCGATGCCACGTGATATTTTTTACAGTTTAGCCTTCAGGACTAGGCTAATAACTGACGGAAACATGATATGAGAAGACTTAAGGGAGAGATGTCTAAAAAGAACTTAGGGGGAAGTGGGGTATCTTTGAATTGGGGTAGCAATTTTTTCACCCTTTTTCAAATTGTACTGAACCTTAACTGACTGACTGACTGTAAGGACTAGTTTCATTTAAAAATAGGAGACAAAAACCTAATTTCAAAGTTGCCCCAATTCAAAAGTATCCCACTTTCCCCTATATTTTGAAAAATTTTGGAATCCTGATTAGATGAATTAACGTTCCGATGTTTGTGCATTTTTCCATCAGTCTGTACCCAGTCAAGAATCCTAACAGTAACAGATATAGACTTTAGGTACCCGGCTAACACAAGGTAAGCTGTTACTAGCGCAATGCTATAATTAAAGGCATTGCAGATGCTCTTAAATAATAACTTAGCCCGAGTTCATAAATTAAGTTCTTAATAAGTAATTATTAAGTACTTAATCAAGGAATTTTATTAGCGAAAGTAGTGACATCTGGTGGTAAAAAGTGGAAATTGGAATAGAAAATACCATGGACACATGTTAACCATTGGTTAGAAAGAGATGAAACAAATTAACATTTCAGAAAAACATAACCACAAAATCTTATTAAAAACTTCACAAAACTGTCTTCCTTCTATAGTGATAAATTTATAAATAGTAAAGTTCAGTGAAATAAGTTAAGTATAATATAGGGGAAGTGTGCCAAATTTCGGCCACTTTGAGTGCAATTTCGGCCAAGCAAATAAATTTATTAAATTTATGTATGTTATCTTCGAATAGTCAATGAATTCATTTTGCTTTTAAATATTTATTCATTTTAGGATGTGTTAACACAAAGACCATTAAATTTTAGGTATAATTTGAATTTAAATTGCGTTGTAAAAACTCAGTGTGGAAAGAGTCTTACAAAAAATGTGACAGATTGATTGTGTTTCTAGCAGTTTTACGATTTTTGGTGAAGTACAAAAGGTTTTCCTTCGGTGTTTTTCATGAAAATTGATTAGTTTTCATTAAAGATTGTTTCTGTTTATGTTAATAATGAATCAATCTTTAAATTTCGAGTGAAATTTCCCAGTTGGATCCGGTATTTCGCGTAAAAAAGTATATACTTTGTGAGAGTCTCTCCGGTGAGGTAGTGTTGCCTATTCCGGCAACATCTTTTGCTTTCCTAAATTTCTTATTCATTTTATGTTTTTTTTCTCAATTTGTAAGTTCTACAATGTCCAGAGAAAAAAAACCATCGCTTCTATGAAAAAGATGATGTGAAAAAGGCCATGGAAGAGTTCAAGAAGGGCAAATTGCTACGGGAATCAGCGCGTAAATTTGAGAGAATTTGGTCTTCAGGACAAATTACACGGAAGATCTCAGGGCTTGTGGGTCATAATAAACGTATCAAACTAAATATTAAACTCGTTCAGTTTGTCGTTTTGAAATTTTCTATCTGTTGCGTCACAAAAGAAGGTCAGAAAAAAGGTGACCGGTATTTCACACAAAGTGGTCGGAATACTACCCAAAACAATGTCCACATTATTATTAATTTTTTAATATTTTAGGAAGTGATTTAAAGAAAACAAAGATGATAAACTAGTTTTCAAGGTTCCACACTACCTTCCCGAAAAGGAAGTAATAAAAAATATCAATATTATGAATTAAAAATATTGCATTTCAAACTTAGGACTTCGGTGCTAATATGCAACTATGCCGAAATTTGGCACACTCTTTGGTAAGTGTAACTCAAGGCTCTCTCCGTAGTCCCTATACCTTGTAATCCGGGAATGTCTATTTACCCACAAGTATCCCAAGATCTATTAAATTTTTCTTTTTATGCTTTGAACTTTCGATACGGAAGCTAAAATTTCCAATAAATGCCCAATTTTTTTGATTATTCTATTCTCATCTTGCCAATTAGGCAAAAATGTAATTTTATCTTTTCATTGAGAAATAAACAATATGAAGAATAAAAATACATGTTTTATATGCATTAGGGTAAATACTTAAAAAGTGCTTAGTTAAAGGTCCTTAAATAAGTACTTAGTGAAAATACTTTTCGTGTCCTTAATACAAACAACTTAATTAAGGACTTTAACAAAGACCTTAATTAAGTACTTAGTCTTAAGGCTGAATCATGTCATATTAGTTTCACTACTCGTCACAAAGCGCTGACGTTTGTCTCATTTTGATATATTTTTTTTATAGTTGAATGTTCTACAACTCCTTAAAATTAAGTTATTGAGTTAAGAAGTTATTAGGTACTTAATAAGTACTTAATGTGTTAGCCGGGGATGTAAATGACCCCCTCATATGTCGATATTCCCTAGAGATAATTTCTACATCTTCCTTTTTAGTATGTCTTTAATTTTTATAATGTAACGCCTCATTGATGTATTACTTGTAAGAGTCACTAAGAACTGGGCCAAACATTGGATATAGATAAAATCCCCTCTGGAATTAACAAGTCATCCATACTTGTTTTGTGAAGAATGGATAATCCATGATGTGGTGTGAGGAATCAACAAGGCGCTATAGTCAATTTAAAATTCGATATTTCATAAAAGCATTCCATTTTCCCTTAACTTTATTCCCTTGAGTCTCTTTTCGTTAGAATGATATTTCTAAAATCCCTTAGGATCACCATACAATTTACACCAAATGTCCTTTTCATAGCTCACACCACCAAAGTGCCATCACTAAGAAAGTCATAAAGGAGCAAAAAGATACGAAATGGCCACACTATAAAATGATGACAAAAACTTTTCTTAACCCATCTTTCATCATCTTCACCCCTTTTCTCACTGCAATCACACATTTTCTGCCATATCTTCCTCACAGGACTATATCGCAAAATCGTTTTTCCTAAGGATAACTATGGGATGTACCCTGGCCGAAGGAGGATTCCCACCCAATTATTCCGTACTACACCCTCTGTCGTTGTCATCAGTGACTTCTTGTCTCGTGACCAGTTGAAAGAGGATTAGGCAATAAAGTCATGACAAGTGCTACATGATGATGGTTAACCATCTTATGGTACACCACACAAGCCACTCACAAGCACACAATATTCCACCAATGTCTGCCTTGAGGGTGGAAATCCTCAAAATGGATCGAACACAAGAAGTCCTACATATTCAGTCTGGATTGACTGCACTAGAGAGTATAACTTTTTCTTGCTTTCTCATTCCCAAATCCTTCTTTCCCACCCACTTTTAACCCCGATATCCGAGCTCTACGTGATAGTGGTTCTTTTCCTTTTAACATGGAAAATCTGCAAAAAAATATATATATAACCATGTAGTGTCGTTGGAACAGGAAAAGACGTAATACGATAAAATGAGTTATGGCAGGAAATACCAGGGTGTGGAGATATACACAAGAAGGTAGAGAAGATGCCAAACTCTTCAATCAATCTGGGGTTAGGGCAACTTAAATATTATTCCAACATATGCGTGTCTGTCTACGAAGGATAATTTCCGTAGAGTAAAGCTTGTTAATTATTATTAGAACGCAATAATCTTTTAGATATTATGCTTAGGAAGCACAATACAAGGGATAAACACCGTATGATGAATCGTTATCATAAGTAAACCGGATTATGGCTTTACAAGATTCAGCTGAAAGAAACATAAGAAAAAAAATCAATGACTTTTTTTACGGTCAGTTCAGATGAGAAAATAAAATCTGAACATTCGTATTTCCTAAGGGCAGAATAACATTGTTAAAGCCTTACCGTTTCCGTCAAAGCCTCGTCGTTTTTTCTGAAGTTTACGAATTTTAAATAGAATTCTCAAAGAAGTTTCAGTAGCTTTTTTATTTGCTAGGGTACGCATACCAAATTTCGGCATAGTTGCATGCAAGCGCTAAAATTTCAAGTTTGAAATGTAATATTTTTTTTAATAAAAATTGAATATTTTTGTTACTTTTTTTATAAGGAGTGTTGCTTAGAACTATGTAAACAGTTTAACATCTTTATTTTCTCTAAGATCATTCTTAATATATTTAAAAATAAATAAAAATGTAGACATTGCATTGCATTGGTGGCCTATTTCGGCCACCTTCATTCTCATAGTTCCTTGCGCTTACAGAATTTTTCCAATGCCTTTTTCTGATCATATTGCTCGTCGAAAAGATGTTTTTTGTTATTTTTTGGATTGTATAATCTCTAAATTATGCAAAAAGTAAAAATTCATGGAAATTTGAGGAATAAAAAAACATAGCCGGAATTGCAAGCTGGCCGGAATTTGGTGCACTTCCCCTACACTTATTTTGAAATATTAAAAATGAAAAAACCCAGTTTTGAGGTATTCTTGAACTTGTAACTTTAATCAATTCAATTTAATTCAATTCAATATATTTCTCCTCAAATAATGCTTGGTTGCGGCTGCCGCCGACTTACCACGACCGATCTCATCAGGTAAACGGCAGAAACCCTGAATCACAGATCGTTTAAGCCAAAAATCTAATGTTATACTCGAAATGTAAAAATCATGATGACATTTAAAAAATACATTAAAAGATAAATTATGAAATTAAATATGTTCAAGCCTTCTTTGTCCTTTGCTTTTGAAAACCCTCAAGAGAAATTATTTGAGGGCAACTGTCCCTGAAATGCCCTGAATATATTTAATTTTTGGAATACATAAAGAGGATAATAGAGGAAGGCTTTGAGCCTTCGCACACACCCTGCGGCTTCGAACACTACATATTTTACCAATATTCCTTTAATGAATCTGACCTAATTTTTTCAGGAATTCTGTGACTTGGCCCTTGAGGCTATCTGTTAAAATACAAAGTGTTCGAAACCATAGTGTGTGCAAAGCCGAAAGTCTTCTCCTACATTGATTTAAAATAAATATAATCTCAAGTTGAAATTTCGTGATATTTCTACTTAATGAAAATTTTCATTAAGATCAAAGATATCACTCTTAGACCCTAAATTATTTACTAGTTAGATTACGTCTTAATTGTATTATCCTCTTGAACTTAGAAAAGCATCATATGGTTGTTCTACAAAGACATGTCCTCCAGTCCAAATAACTGAATTAAAACTTTTTCAAGCATTGCTCTAGAAGGATTTAACAGACATTATTGTGGTTATAACATTCTTCATGAAGAATTCCCCGTAGTATTTCCAACTAGTAATAAAACCTTAATCCTAAAGACACAATGACAGTATTATATAGGATTTTGGAAGGATTCCTCTAGAGGAACTAACCAAAAATGAGAAATCTCGGGAGACAGGAACTTTCTCTGGAAAATCTCCTTCCGCGACAACTTCAAACTTCCTGTCCACAAGAAAATTGTTTAACTTGGTGAAAGAGTTACGAAATTTTCTATCTGAATACAGCTTCAGGCAAATCACCTAAATCTCATTAACCCTCTTCATACCACCCATATCTGGGGAGTGACAAATATTCCTGCCCATGGAGTTTATCTCAGGGTCACAATCCAGATTTATCTCACATATCGCATGTCCAGTGTTTTCGAGATCCTTCGGTCCCAAATGGCCCTAACATACTCGAGGGTCAAATGTGTGTCTCTTTATTTATTCACATCACTCAATATTTATGGGAAAGTTTCGATGAATTTTTCCGTGAGGATTAAACGAAACCATAACAATGGCAATATTCGTACTAAAAGGGAAGACGAACACAAAAAAAAAGAACAAGAACAATTTTTTTTTCTTCACAAAGATGGACATTTTTGGGGACGAGGCAAAAAGGAAGCAAGGACAAAGTTATTCGGGGTGGAAAAACAAGAGAGATTAATTTCATATTCGAATGACTTTTACCCTCATCTTATACACATATCTCACCCCTTGCCCTCAATTGACTCATACATTTTCCCTTTCAATGAATTGTCGACTTTTCTCCGCACTTTTTTTTGCAATCTTCTCAAACTTTCTTTCATGCTCCAGAGATACCCAAGTAGCAATTTATAGCTGTAGGTTATGGCTGCGACTTTTTGGTCAGTTAAAAATAAAATGTGGTCAGTTAAAAATAAAATATGGTCAGTAAAATATTAAATATGGTCAGTAAAAAACTTTAAAAAATCGGTAAAAAATTAAATTTGGTCTGTAAAAAGTCAAATTTGGTCAGTGAAAAATCAAAATTGATCAAAAAATGAAATTTTCTGTGCTTCGGGAAGTTACCTGTATCGCCTGTTGCGGCAAAGGGAAGTTTTCTGTGTTTTGGAAAGTTATCAGTAGCACCTGTTTAATTTTTGTACAAAATTTAGGAAAGGCGAAATATGAAATACGAAATGGTAAAATACGAAATGTACTAAAATACGAAGTTTCCGAAATACGAAATGTGCAATACTTTTTATCCGGATATACAAAGTTTTAACTTTTATTGATTTCCTTTTAGTTTTTATTGGCTAAATTATTATTCACTGATCATATTTAATTTTCCACTGATTTAATTTCATATTTTACTGATTTAAAAAAAAATACTGACCACATTTGACTTTTTACCGACCAAATTTGACTTTTCTCCGACCGAATTTGATTTTTTACTGACCAAATTTTTATTTTATACTGACCAAATTTTATTTATTACTGACTTATTTATTTCTGACCAAATTTTATTTTTTACTGACCAAATTTAATTTTTTCCGATTTTTTTAAAAAGTTTTTTACTGACCATATTTAATTTTTTACTGACCAAATTTGACTTTTCACCGACCAAATTTTATTTTTTACTGACCAAATTTAATTTTTTTCCGATTTTTTAAAGTTTTTACTGACCATATTTAATTTTTTACTGATAATATTTTATTTTTTACAGACCGAATTTGATTTTATACTGACTACTATTTTATTTTTTACTGACCAATTTGAATTTTTTACTGACCAACCATCTTCCACTGACGTTCTTCCACTTTTTACTGACCAACCATTTTCCTCCATATAATTTCATCCCTTTCACGATTTTGAACATTCGGGATTTTGGCTTTCGGGATTTTGACTGCCTCCGGTCAAAAGAAAGGTAATTCAGCTATTACCCTAATTCGTTAGAGAAACGGTCTAGTCTAGTTATGAATACATAAAATTATCATTCCACAAATTCATGTAATAAAATTCTTTAAATAAAATATTACAATAAAAGATGAATATTACTGACCGACAAATCCTTTAATTATCGAATTATACATCAGTTTTTTAAATGAACTAAAGCTAAGCCAACAGTGGTCGCTATTAACATAAATTTCTGTAAAAATTGTATCCTGTATCCGTCTACTTTTATAAACTTTAGTTCAAAAGCAATTATCAAATAAATTGAAATTAAAATTAAAAAAAAAAGATTTTTTTATCCAAAGATTTGACAAAACATTTTAAAATCTCCCTTGAAATAAAAATTGACAAATTTTAAAATAATTTCGAGAAAGATTAGCCTACAAAATGCCTAAAATTAAATGTTACTTAGGTACATAAAAATATTCCTTGTCTCCATATCTTCCTTTTTTTCCTTTTAACCTTTTTTTCATACTCATCATTCCCCTTGACAAAGAATTCGCTTATATTGTAGTCCCTTCGAACCACACACTCCCACATTTTGTATCCATCCCTTCTGCATGTTAAATTCCTTGTCGAAGGGAATAAAGACTTTGGGAATCGATTGAATTTGCTATAGAGGAAGGACTTTGTGACCATTGGGGTTTGAGTGAAGATGTTACGTATCGATCTTATATGTTAGGAGAGTTGTCTTAAATCTTCCATCCCATACTTTTGATTCCCTGTGTGCACCAACCTCAACCCCATTGTCCCAACAAAAACTAAATCCATTGGAGAACTTTCGCATAGTGTGGTCAATTTCCTCTTTCAAGAAAACAACACATACCATGGAATAAAAGACACAGCCTGTCTTCCATTTTCCGCTGAGAGGCAACATCTTTTCACAATAAAATCCGGAGACCCATATCCACCTCCTACTGGAACATACCACAACATTTTCCCTTTAATCATTGTCAAGAAGAATGTCAAGGGGAGTAAATCCAGCACAAGATGCAGATTAATCGATTTGAGAACACTGGTGATGTTTGTTTTCAATCTCATCGGAGTATCGCTTGGTTGATTTTCTAAGCCCCACGACCATTTCTCCTTCCCTAAACCGAAACCTTATCCAACAACAGGACCTTCTATAACGAGATCCTCCTAAAACTACCCAATCCATCTGAGAAAAATACTGTGATCAGTGATGATAAGCTTTTAAAAGCTTATAGTAGCTGAGATTCCTTTTTAAATTGAAAATTGTTATTTTGTAGTATTAAACATCTTCATCGATATATTCAATACAAAAAATTATATTTAATAGTTCCGCAGATCCAGGAAGACAGAGGAAAGTCTTGTCGTTAAAGTCTCAATCACAGTCACAAAATGTACTAAAATTGAACAAATTCGAAAATGGAAATCTCAAGTTACCCTACATCGAAATTTCAAAAACCTATTTTTTATATTGTCTCTATCGGAAATTTTGAAAAGTTGCAATGCTTTGAAGAGCTGAAGTATTGTAAAAAACTTTTAACTTGCATCTTTGATGATCGAAATCGGACTTAAAACGATAACGTTTTGAGATTTATTCTGTTAAATCATTTTGAAAATGAATATTTGAAGATATTTCAGAAAAAGAGGTCCACCCAATTTTTAAATCTTATCCGAAACTCGTAAAAGTCGATATGAGTCCCGGTCAAAAACCCGAAAGCTAAAATCTTGAATTCTTAAAAGTGTCATAAAAGGGAATTTTCCTTGTTAGAATAGAATTTCATCCCTCTTTGGCTCCTTTTGGGATTTTGCCGTTCACGATTTTGATTATCCGGATTATGGCTTTCGGGATTTTTGCTACCACATGATCGATATCCCCTACTGAGAAACGAACAGCCGTACAAGTGGAAGAATGAATTTTAATGCGGATATTGTGTTCGTAATATATGAGTATCAAAACTTGTGTTTACTAAGTTTAAACCCGATTAGACATGGTCAATCTTCACTCTCCACAAAAGCTGAGATTGTAAAGAATCTCAGATAACCTTTTGGTCAATCACTTGGGGCTGGATTTTCACTCAATTTCATCCCTAGCACACACATGCCTGGGAAAACTCAATTCAATCTCATCCCTCGCAGAGTGGAAAATGTTTAATCACCACCATTGATAGTATAAACACCGAATGAAATATATCAAGGCAACAGACTCAAATGAGTAGCACATGGTTGGGAGCCAGGAAGTGGCTAGTTGAGAGCGCGAAAATCAATTTTCCCAGGCACACCATCCACATACACATAGCTCCCCCGTACATCCAATCTATCTCCTTCAACACATGCACTCCACCATCATCCAGGAGAAGGCTCAAGTCAACCCCCAACTTCACCCGCAAACCAAAACCCCATTTCTAATTCCCTTTTGTCTATTATAGTGCCTAAAATTTATTTAACTCAACTTTCCCAAAAGCCCACAGTCCCCAAAAGTCCTCAAGCTTTTAAATCATTTCACACTTGAGAGTCAACCACTCCACAAGAGCTCTCCTCTAGCCCCAAAAGAGTTTGCTCTCAATCCATAATACCCCTACCTCTCGCCCCGGTGACCAAAAGAAGATGGTTCAACCCTTTCATGTCCATTTTATTTGTAAAAAAATACTTCAAAATTTAATGTTTGTAACATTATTTAATTTTAAATGATATTAACCATTTTAACGCTGTTCGATAAAAATTTATAAAAAAAAATATATTCTTTTACGAATAATATGAAATAGTTTTGTAAAATATGCGGTTAATAAACCTTAAAAAATAAGCTACGCCCTTTTTAACGGTATTCTTACTACTTATCTTAGTTTTTTCTTGAATTTACTGAGTGAATGCTTTGGTCATATTGAGAGCATTAAGTGGGTCAGTGGATAGAGTAGTGTCTCTATGACTGTGAGGTTTCGGGTTCAAAGCTGAGCAGCAGCAGAAAAAGATTTCTCATGCCATATCGGCTTTGAATTCGACCAGTGAATGATTCAATAAATGTGAATGGTGCATATTGGCAAAAAAAGTGAACCGCCTAAACAATAGAGGCTGGTACGAGAACGAGTTTCGACACAGAAGTGGTACTTCCGTCGATACAAATATTCACTGTAACTGATCCCAAACCCACTCCGAGATGGGCTGCTGTGATGTAGTAGCGGTGCTGATGGTTGCCTACCCGTATAAGAGATACGGATAAGAGAGAATAGAAGTGGGGAAGCATAGGGTAAGGGCTCATAATTTTAAACAGTCTGCTTATAAGCATCGATGTTCCAAGTTTGAAGTGTGATATTTTCAATACTAATTGACTTTTTTTGTTACTCTGTTTTCAGGTATGTTCTTTAGAAACTTGGCAAGGGTTTATTGTCTTTGTTTTTACTAAAATTATTCTTAATACGCTCAAAAATCAATTGATATGTAGAGGTGAATTTGACTCGAATTTTGGACAACTTGGTTATTAATTTGGACAACTTGGTTGTAAATTTGGACAGCTAATCCGCCTCAACAGGATGCCCATTGTTCTTCATTTCATGACCCAATCTTACCAAGTCCTCTTCCTGTTTATGTAAGGGAACCGTGAAATGTCACAAGAAGCCCGGAAACTTTCCATATCATTCATTAAATTGAGTTGACTTCGGTATTCAAAGTACGTGCGGATTAACGCATTCCTTGACCTGTCCGGGAGCCTTTTAAAGCTTTTCTCACTACATCTCGTTCGTAGTGATGATGCTCCTTTGTTTCTCCAGGCATTTGTCCAACCTAGTCATCACAAAAGCTAAAACTTCACGAAATTTCCGGAGAAAAACACTTGTCCAAAATAAGAACCATCACCTCACTGGTGAATCTCCTAGAAAATTTCCCAATTTTTACACGAAAAATCTAATTCACAAGGCAAATCTCACTTCAGGTCAAATGTGCAAATCAAAATTAACGTGAATCAACACAAAATTCAATGAATATTCAATAATATCACTCAAAAAAAGCGAAGAAACATTGTACTTCATTGTCAATGTGTCAGTTCATTGTACTTCACCACAGCTAAATAAGACTGAAGTAAACACAAAGTTCTGTCATATTTCTCGTAAGCAATTACTCACACTGAATTTTCAACAAAGCAATTTTAACTCAAATCTTATTTAAAATTTAACGATTTTGGTGTTAAAATCTTCCAAAAAGAACAAATATTTAGATAGAATTCATTATTCATCAAATATTGGAATAAAAATCCATAAATTTAATCAATTTATTTCTAGCGTCCAATTTTATCCTCAAAGTGTCCAAAATAAGAAACTGTCCAAAATTATGAGCCCCTACCCTAAGGGGCCCAATTGTGGCCTGGATACATCGGTAATCTGAAATGGAGAACTGACCCCTATCAAAATCTTATCTTATCTTGGTCATATGCTCCTCGAATTACATCATATTTAATAGTTTACAACGGTTTATTAGGAAGTTATGTTTGCGCCTGTCGCCGTCTTAGTGTTGATAATTAACCCTTATGCAAAAACGCGGGAGAACCTCATTTACAAATTCTTTGGCAGAGAACTCTGTCATAATCCTAGATTAGTGACGTTTAAAAAAGTGACTATTTGGGATTTAATTTAACCATTTAAGGACGAATAGGATACCGGTGTCTCAAAAGTAAAAACTAATTTTTTGGTATATTTAGAGGACAAAATATCTTGCCATAGTCGAAAAAGTTGCTTTTGTTTTTGGGACACCGGTATCTCACTTGCCTTTAAACCATTAAGAACGAATGGATCAAAAATTGGGATCAGAAAAAAATCATTTCTTCTAACTTTTAAGTGCAGAGCACTACTTAAGAAGGCAGAAAGTTAAATTTCATTTTTGGGGTCACCGGTGATCAAATCGTCCTTAAAAGTTTAAAGCGTTAATATCACACTTGTGGCATTATCGAATTGTCTCTTTTCATAAACATATTGGTTACCATTCGAAGAGATAAAGCCAGTTCAAAGCCAAGCCAAACCTATTCGAAATCATACCGGAAGACTAAGGTGCAAGTTCACATACACACCGCTCTAGCGCCAATTGCTCTACTATTTCGAATTTCGGTATTTTTGACACTTTAATCGTCAACAACGTCAACAACCGTGTGTAAACGTTTGCCGCAAAAAGTGAATTTGTGTAACTCGTCGGTTTAAACGTTCGAACTTCCAATAACTTTTAGGCAAGTTCTCTCTGATACCTTCGAATCGGTATAGGAAGAACCTCAACCGGAGAGAGCTCTATCCGTTATTCGCTACTCTATATACTCTATCCGTTATTCGCTGTTTTCTAAATTTTACTATCTTTATTTTAAATTTCCTTAAAACCATCGCGTGATATAAAATAAGAGAAGACATTTTCGTTTAATCTTAGGTCTTAAGAAGGAATTATCGTCATGAAAGGGTTAAGGCCAACAATTTTAAATAGGTGAGAAACTATAGGTAACAAATATATTGTCGAGAAATTAATTGTATATATTTACACACACATCCGCACAACCCATAATTATATATTATTTTTTAATTAGAACTACCCCATGAAATTTCACCATTTAGTCCCTCTTTTTCAAACACCCACTCGATCACAACTCCTATGATTTCAAAATTTCCATAACGCACAACATACAATCCAATACTTAAATATTCATAATCTCGTTTTCACTCTATACACTCTTCCGTAAATGCCTCTGTCGTATCCCAAAATCCAAAAAGAGTGTAACAAAAAAATAAAAATTTCACAAAAGAATGCAAAAAACAGCCGACCATATTATGCATGCAGCCTTAGAAAATTTCATTACAACAGATCTCATGGATTTCATTATGCTTTAAAATTAAATTAATGACATATTTGGTATTTTTGGAAAATTGAACGACATTACTATGCAAAAATTCCATATCAGCCACGGTATATTTTCATGTTGTATGACGAGAAATGCTTCATGAAATAATTATGTCACTTACAGGAAGATACATATCCAAACAAATATTCTCATGCTGGAGGAATAATGTTGATGAGATCCAGAAGGAAACTCCAAAATTCAGTATCATGCACATGATGTAGATTAAACAATACCCATCTAACACAACACAACACCCTTGCTAAGTACCGTTGAATTACTCAAACGTCATAATCCGCATCTCAAATTTTGAGACCAAAATTATGATATAGTAATATGTATTCAGAAACGTATGAAACATTCGACAACCTAGAGCATTTTAACACTTATGTATCTAAAATTATTATTTTAAATTAGTAATAATTACAGGAAGATATTGTTAATTTAATACTTTAAAAAGGGAAGAGAATCCTCAAATTAACTAATGCTCAATTTTTGTTTTTCGGATCTTGGCTAGGGGCAGTGGAACAGTTTCACATATGCATAACTTTCGTAGGGGGAAGTGGGGCACCTTTGAAATTGGGATTTTTCACCTATTTTTAAATAAAATTGAGCCTTATCGTGATATAATTTAGCTTCTCAATCTGTTTGTGCAGCTAAATTATGTCACGATAAGGCTCAATTTTATTTAAAAAATAGGTGTAAAATCCCAACTTCAAAGGTGCCCCAGTTTCAAAGGTGCCCCACTTCCCCCTAAATGTAAAATTTTGAGATTATAAATTAATACATAATTTGAATTAGTTCATAAACTTAAGTCTTGAAAAAAACCTTCACCAGTGTGAAACTACCCCATTCATTTCCTTTAAAACTATAAAGAGTAGGTTTAAATTAGTTTTTCTTTTTTTACATATTTTGAGAAAATAAAACGGATTAGTCAGACACGTATTTCAGTGAGTGTATATTAAATATATGTAGATTTCTAAATTTAAGCTTGTGTGAAATTGCCTCACTTTCCTCTACCAGACTACCTCATATCAATATTTATCTCGATAAAAAAGTCTAACATTTTTTTCCTTTCGCAATGAATTTTTAAGTATGTCCAGAGAATTCATAAATTTTATAAAGACAAACACAAAACTTATGCGGAGCGGAAGTTGAACACATTTATTTAAACTTTCAGCGTTGAATTTTTAAGAAAGAATTAACCAAAACTTTTTGTACTGTTTGTAGGGTAATGGCTCCATAACTTTGGACAGGGTACTTATAGGCATCAGTTTCAAGTTAGATGTGCGATATTTTCAATATACTAATTGGATTTTTTGTTAGTCTCTTTTCAGAAGGATTGTTTAGGAACTTGGCAAGCTGTATATTGTCTTTGTTTTTACTAAAATTAATCTTAATAGGTTTAAAAATCAATTGATATGTTGAGGTGAAATTGACTCGAATTTTGGACAACTTGGTTGTTAATTTGGACAACTTGGCTGTATATTTGGACAGCTAATCCGCCTCAACAGGATGCCCATTGTTCTTCATTTCATGAACCAATCTTACCAAGTCCTCTTCCTGTTCATGTAAGGGAACTGTAGAATGTCACAAGAAGCCCAGAACTTTCCATATAATTCATAAAATTGAGTTGACTTCGGTATTCCAAGTACGTGCGGATTAACGCATTCCTTGACCTGTCCGGGAGCAAAATATCTTGCTATAGTCGAAAAAGTTGCTTTTGTTTTTGGGACTTTGGTGTCTCACTTGTCCTTTAACCATTAAGAACGAATGAGTCAAAAATTGGGAACAAAAAAACATTTCTTCTAGTTTTTAAGTGCTTAATTCATTAAAGTGAGTTGACTTCGGTACTCCAAGTACATGCGGATTAGCGCATTCCTTGACCTTTCCGGGAACCTTTCAAGGCTTTTCTCACTATATCTCTTTCGTAGAGATGATGCTCCTTTGTTTCTCCAGGCATTTGTTCAACATAGTCATCACAAAAGATAAAACTTCACGAAATTTCGAGAGAAAAACACCTGTCCAAAATAAGGAGTATCACCTCACTGGTGAATCTCTTAGAAAATTTCCCATTTTTCACACGAAAAATCTAATTCAAAAGGCAAATCTCACTTCAGGTCAAATGCACAAATCACCATTAACGTGAAAGAACACAATATTCAATGAATATTTAATAATATCACTGAAAAACAGCAAGGAAAGATTGTTAGTAGTTCACCACAGCTAAATAATGCCCAACGCACAATAACTTTTGTTTTGTAAACATGTTTTTAACGTTTCAGTGAGAGAGAATGAAACCGAGATCTCGTTATCTCGCTCTCTCTCATAGGAAATTTTGAAAACATGTTTACAAACAAAACTTATTGTGTGTTGGGCATAAGACTGAAGTAAACAGGAAGTTCTGTCATATTTCTCGTAAGCAATTTTCAACAAAGCAATTTTAACTCAAATCATATTCAAAATTTAACGAATTTAGTGTTAAAATCTTCCAAAAAGAACAAATATTTAGATATAATTCATTATTCATCGAATATTAGAATAAAAATCCATAATTTTAATAAATTTATTCTTAGTGTCCAATTTTACCCTCAAAGTGTCCAAATTTAGAAACCGTCCAAAATTATGAGCCTTTCCCCTATTCAAAATCTTTTTTACTGTTTGTTTGTACTGTGTAATTTCTTTCTTGTTGTATTTGAGTGTTTAATTAAAAATTGGCACCTAAAGTCGCAAATACTCATTCTATAATGCAAGTGTCTCACATTCGAACTCCCTTTAATTTACCAGGATTTTTCTTTCGTTTTTCATCACAAATGTAAAAGCATAAACAGAATTTAGAATACATATTATTAAATTTTAAAATCAGCTTATGAAATTCACAATAAATCTTCAATGACTTATTGAACTAGAAAGAAAATAGTAGTTTCAAAATCATATTTAAATGCAAATGATTCGAAATTGCGAAAATAACTCATTCATTATTTGTATACCATTGTACTTTATCGAAAGTTTTTATTGTCGATTTTGACTGTATTTTCGCAATTTTCTTCCGGATGGAAAAATAGAAGATGCTGTGAAAGAAATGTAGTGGAAAATGTCCCGTGAAATAAATTCCAATTAGGAAAATGATGTCGACGGTGTGCCAAGTGTTTGTTGTTGGAGGAAAATCACTGTGTGAATGGTGGTGCAAAAGAATAGAATTTGACGTGAAAAGAACAGATGAGATATCGATCTATACACCTTGTTTTCGGTTTGGTTCTTCATGGGGTAAGGTGAGAGAAATGGTGGCAAAAAGTGTTAACGATGTTTTACCTTTCTTGTGAGGATCTACATGGATATTTAGCTCCATGGGAAAGGAACGGAAATTATAAAGTCAGCGGAAGTTTTTGTCTCACTCCCTTCTCCGTTCTCTCTCTTTCTTTCATTTTGAGGTTATGTGCTGATAAACAGGCAAAATCTCAATACATATTGCTTATCTTATGTAAGAAATTGTTTAATTAATCATAATTTTCACGCTGAATTGACTTCCACCATTGAGGTAATGGGATGGGATATGATGAGAAAGAAAATTAGGTGAAGTTATATTTAATTAATTAAAGGTGAATGTCAGAGGGGTGGTATTCATTCTCACAATGCTAATAAATTTTCATGAATGATTGTGCTTCTTATGCTTCTATTCTTTCCATGGGTTCTTTCTTCCAAAAGGCAACAAGAACCCATGTCTGAATGATTGTTGTGAAGATGGAGGAGATTTGGCGAAAATTTGTTGGGTGGATTTGTCTGTCTCCTCCATAGGGGTATGGTGTTCAGCCCCTATATAGTAAATTTTTCTTCTTGACCATTTGATGTTGACTCTTTTCCCGCAATTCAATGGTCACGATTTGAGCTTCAAGTATGTTGGGGAATTTATTTTATATTGCTCGAACACAAAGAGGGAGAAATTTATACAATCGATCAATTTTGCATTATATAAGTACATAATGTACTTCGACTCTCCATTCTACACCCTCAAGGGATTAAATTTTTCGTAGAATTTTGATAATTTGAAAACTTGAAAGTTATGTCACGCTCCTTTGTCCACTCATAAATCGAACACCGACACAAAGATTATACTTTTTCCCATTCCTCTTCACCCCCTTCAAAACTATTGTTTTAAATTATAAAGAAAACAGCTAAACTTAAATTATTCTTGCAAGCAAATATAGTCCTTCATAGTCAATGATCTTGAATAATTCTTATTTGACATTTATGGCCTCTACACATTAGAGAAATTTATGTCCACATTTGACAGTTTTTCCTACAGAAGCGTATAGGCAATTTGCTTCAATATAGACATAAATTTCTCTAGTGTGTAAAGGCCATTAATTAAAGGATGTCGAGGACGTAGTCTTGTACCAAAAAGAACTAATTCAGTTTTTTTTCAGAAGATCTTGTAATTTCCAATAGAAATATTGTGAAATCTAGGGTAAGTGTAGCAAATTCCGGCCAGCTTGTAATTTCGGCCACTTTTTTTGTTCCTCATGACCATGTCACGTATAAGATTAATATTAAAATTAATACTTTCTGAACTGCGAGAATGAAAAAAAAGATAGCAAATGTTTTATCTTGCCTCTCTCTCGCGTTTCGCTCGAAAACTGACCGAATCACAGTTGGCACGCATGGAAAATTGCTCGAATTGCCTGTAATACCATTTGGAAAGCTATTAATACGATTTAGAAAAAAAATAATAAGAACAGTAATATCTTACTCTTCGTATTACTCCACTAGAGTGTATCTTACTTATACACGTGATTTTCCTTTTGAAATTTTGCATACTATACACCTAGTATTAATCTTATATTTGACACCACGGTCAAATTTCCATGATTTTTTTGCTTTTGCATACACTACAGATGATATTTTACAAAAGATAACAAAAAATGTTGCTTCGACGAATGATATAATCTGAAAAAGACATTGGAAGAATTCCGGAAGGGCAAGGAACTATGAGAATGAAGGTGGCCCAAATAGGCCACAAAAGCTATGTCTACATTTTTATTCATTTTAAAATGTATTAAAAATGATTTTAGAAAAAATAAACCTGTCTACAAGGTTCCAAGCAACACTCCTTAAAATAAAGTAACAAAAATATTCAATTTGTATTAAAAATATTACATTTCAAACTTGAGACTTTGGCGTTTGTATGCAACTATGCCGAAATTTGGCACACTTACCCTAAATCCTTGTGATCTACAATTTAGAAGTTACACATTGTGTTGCTCGCATGAACTATAGCCTTAATATGAAAAATTCATAATCTATATACTTTTCTCGGTTTTTGATGCTGGTTTTAATCCCATTTCTAAGGGAGAACTGTTAGGAAGCTTATGAAGCCTACGAGAGTTGCCAAAAGGCGAATTTCGTCAAGTAAATACTCAAGACTAATGCCACTTCCTTACTAAAATGGCTTTGTTGGTGACTAAGGATGAACCAGAAACCTTTTCAGACCTAAATTGTAACTTAGTGCTTAGATTCTGATAACATTGAAATCTGGCGGACTGTAAAATGGCATTTTCCGGAAACAGAAACAAAATGCGTCGAGTATGGTGGAGAAATTTAATTTTGTGTTTTTTTGGTTCAAGACATTATAAGAACTACCTGAATAACGCGTATAATTCTTTTTTTGTATCACTAATGACTGATTTTATGTTTCACTTTGTCAGTGCAAGGATCCCTCATTATCAATAAGCCACTAACAAAGCACCAAACCTTCATTTCAACGATAACTTATACGGACTTCAGACTCGAAGCTTGGTTATATGGTTTAACTTCTCTAAGTTGATAACAGTCTAGATTTTTTGGAAAATTTTGACTTAGAATATGATATTAAGGGTAAATGGTCCATTACATTCTGAAAAAAAATATTTAAATTGCTTGTTAATTGGGATTTTAAGAACTTCAGGAACTGAGCTAAACCTCTAGTCTGAAGACAGCCTTATGCCCTAGACACACTTACGACTTAAGCCGAGAGACGACTTAGTGGAAAATGATGGAAATGTAGTTTAACCATTATTTTTAATATAATTACGCTAAGCCGTCTCTCGGCTAATCCTCAGGTCTGTCAAGATCCTCATGCGGTCTTCAGAAGAGAGGTTTAGCCCAGTTTCTTAAGGTCTCAAAATCCTAAATGTCAATCAGTTTCATCGCCTTTTCTGAATCTAATAGGTCATTCGTTCTTAGTAATCCAATTCTGAAGCGGTCTTCAGACTAGAGGTATAGCCCAGTTTCCGAAGATCTTAAAATATTAAAAACGAACAATTTTATTGGTTTTTGAGAACCCAATAGGTCATTTATCTTCGATAACCCATTTTTACGTTAACTTTTCCCAAACAATCGTAATTGATATGAAATGAGAGCAGTTAAGCCATATGGCTAATCCTTAGGTTTGAAGCCCGTATAAGATAAATTTTCTAAAATATCTTGACTAATAAGAAATTATAACATTTAAGCCATATGGCTAAGCCTTAGGTTTGAAACCCGTATAAGATAAATTTTTCAAAATGACAAATAAGAAATGATAACAGTTAAGCCATATGGCTAAGCCTTAGGTTTGAAGCCCGTATAAGATAAATTTTCCAAAATATCTTGACTAATAAGAAATTATAACAGTTAAGCCATATGGCTAAGCCTTAGGTTTGAAACCCGTATAAGATAAATTTTTCAAAATGACAAATAAGAAATGATAACAGTTAAGCCATATGGCTAAGCTATAGGTTTGAAGCCCGTATAAGATAAATTTTTCAAAATATCTTGACTAATAAGAAATTATAACAGTTAAGCCATATGGCTAAGCCTTAGGTCTGAAACCCATATTAGGTAAATCTCCAAATTTTTGGGCTTAACCACAATCCAATCATTTCAGACCATGACTTAGGTACTAAATCTCAGCCATAAGTATCTAGTCTTTAGCCCGCTAAGAATAAGTACGACGCAACCTGACATGCTTCGAGAAGACAATTCAGCCTCTGATAGAACGACGACGTAGCCTTTATTATGAATACAGTATTAGAAAACAGTGGTAGGGAAAACTGGGGCACCACCAAATACGGGGTAGCATCAAACACTAATTTCTATTTCTAAACTACTTGGACTATCTCGACCATTTTTTCAGGGGACAAGCATCCCTATAATGCGTATAAATTTCTGTAAGTCTTGTCCTCTGAAGTCGAATATCTGATTAAAAAATCGCAGTGTTTGGTGGTACCCCGGGTTTGGTGGTGCCCCAGTTTCCCCTATATTACAGAGTTGATTGACGACAAATCGTGATCCAGACAAAGACTAGAAATTGGCAGTAGGTCCGGACAAGTAAGTAATTAAGGACCAAAGTATCAAATTGACGAGTTCAAGTATTCTACAAAGACTCTTTCACTTCGACATCCCTTTCTTAGCTACCAAGTGGATGAAAAACATTCTGATGGGGTTTCTTTTTTTTTCTCCGGGAGGACTTTTATGGTTGTATTTTATTACAATGTTTAAGGGGTATGGGATGGTAGTGAGGACCTAAGGGTTGGGCGAGTGGATTTCATTGTGGAGATTCCCAGGGAAAAATATGAATTCTTCCCCAAACCCCATGATTCTACATCCAGCTCTTTCTGTCTCCCTGCACCCAGCCTATCCCACATCCCTTGCCTCATCCCGGCTGTACCAGCATAGAGCCTGTGTCTGGCTGTGCGATGGATGACTGGGTGTGCAGAAAAGTACACATGTGAAAAATAGTGTCGAGGTGGTGTTTGGCAGTAAATAGAGAAGAATGTGGTGTGTGACTTTACAAGTGGAGTAAATGGATATGAATATATATGAGTGTGGCATATTTGTACACTAGCACACATATATTTTCATAAAATAAACAGAAGAGGAAAATATATATATTGAATATTTTGTCTCAATGTATAACATGACAAATGGTATGATTGAAGAGCGGAGGGCGAGTATGAATGAATTTTATTAATGGACACACAACAAAAGTATACCCAAAGGTGGAGGAAATGTATTTGTGTATTTGTTCCTTCAACTTGAAGAAATATTGTGAAATCGTGCTATAAATGACTAAATGATGCAGAGGCAGCTGGATATGATGGGAAGGAGGTCAAGAAGCTTGTTGTGTATTTTGATGACTCGGTCGATAGTCTAGCTGTCCACTTGCATCATGGACCAATCTGTCGTTACTTTGTTAAATTGCTAAATTAAATTGGCGAATTTCAAATGCGACCAGCTGCTCTTTCAAGTCTGGCAGTTGTATCCCACACACATCATACTGTCAAACTTCAAACGGCAATGACTGCAACTAAAGAATCTGCTAAATCTACTTTTCCTACTCACCGGATATTTACACGAATTTCAAAATATAATTTCTACACAATTAAGAATTTTCATTTGAATCAGTAGAGTACGGCGTTATCACATTTGCACATTTAAATTTTAATGTGATTCACATTAATTGTCGCTTGTGAGCGTCCAAATATGTTATTTGTGTCTTTGAGTTACTTAATATTTGGGGTTTTTCTATTTATTGATAAATAAGTGGACTTGGCCTGCAAAAATAAGTTTAAATTTACCTAAAGCATAAATATTTTTCACATTAAAAAATTAAAGAGAAAATCGCATTAATTTTTCGCATTAATGCTATAAATCAATTTATATCAAATTTTGCGGGCCAAGTCTACCTTTTTATCAACAAATAGATCAAATTTTGAATATAAAATGATTCAAACACACAAATTACACATTTGGACTCTCACCAGCGACAATTAATGTGAATTATATTAAAATTTTAATGTGCAAGTGTTATAACACAGTAAGTATATTTCAAACCATTTCCAAAGGTTTAAAGAAGGGCAAAAACTATAAGAAAACTAAAGCGAGGAGATCTTCGTAGTTATTATTAATCGTATCGAGATATATTCATTACAAAGGTAATCATTTTACAATGTCCATATCCCGTGTTAGAAGAATCTGCTAGTCCGTTTGTAGACTCGCCCAGGAGCGCCTTCCCCGTATTGTGGATGCTTCTTCTATGCTCCCGGAGTTGTTGGGCGTAGGCGGTGCATTATATTACGTTATTAACATATGAAAATTGCCTACATTAGACATTCAGATCTTTGCACCGGGCGGGACTCGAACTCACAACAGTAAGTCGAGCCAGGGAATCGATCCGCCCAAGAGCCAACAGTCTTGCCTATTGCGCCACTGATTCCCCATTGCGCCACTGATTCCCCTTATCTTCGTAGTTAACCTGACGTAGATATCATGGGTTAGGTACTTAGAGTAAGTGTGCCAAATTCCGGCCAGCTTGCTATTTCGTCCACATTTTTTGTTCCTCGAATGTCCATGAATTTTTAGGTTTTGCATATTCTAGAGATTATACAATGCAAAAAAATAACAAAAAAATGTCGCTTCGACAAATAAGATGATCTGAAAATACATTGAAAGAATTCCGGAATGGCAAGGAACTATGAGACTAAAGCTGGTCGAAATAGGCCACCAGTGATATGTCAACCATTTTATTCATTTTAAAATGTATTAAGAATGATTTTAGAGAAAATAGAGACGATAAACTGTCTACAAGGTTCCAAGCAACACACTTTATAAAAAAAACTAACAAAAATATTCAATTTGTGTTAAAAATATTACATTTTAAACTTGACACCTTGGCGCTTACATGCAACTACAGTAGAACCCCGCTATAGTACATATTTGGTTCCAGATTTGACACTTGGGTCGTACTATAGTCCATGTCATGGATCACAATTATCACAACTACTCAATAATGTTTGCCAAAAATATTAAAATAATTATGACAACATTGCATGTCGCGTACTAAAAAACATAGGGTAAGTGTGCCAAATTTCGGCAGAGTTGCATATAAGTACCGAAGTCCTAAGTTTGAAATACAATATTTTTAATTCATATTGATATTTTTTGTCACCTCCTTTTCGGGAGGGTTGAGTGGAACCTTGAAAACTAGTTTATCATCTTTGTTTTCTTTAAATCACTTCCTAAAATATTGAAAAGTTAATAATAATATGGACATTGCTTTGGGTAGTATTCCGGCCACTTTGAGTGAAATACCGGCCACCTTTATTCTGACAACTTTTTGTAACGCAACGGAGAGAAAATTTCAAAACGTCATACGGAACGAGTTTAATACGTTTATATGACTCACAAGCCCTGAGATCTACCGTGTAATTTGTCCTGAAGACCTGAAGAGTAGCATCCCAAATTGGAATTGAATTGCATCTCAGAAATTGAAAACAAAAACATAAAATGAATAAGAAATTTAGGAAAGCAAAAGATGTTGCCGGAATAGGCAACACTACCTCACCGGAGAGACGCTCATAAAGTATATACTTTTTTACGCGAAATACAGGATCCAGCTGGGAAATTTCACCCGAAATTTAAAGATTGATTCACTATTAACATAAACAAAAACAATTCATGAAAACTAATCAATTTTCATGAAAAACCTTTTGCACTTCACCACAAATCAGAAGACTGCTAGAAACACAATCGATCTGTCACATTTTTTTTAAGAGTCTTTCCACACTGAGTTTTTACAACGCAATTTAAATTCAAATTATACCTAAAATTTAACGGTCTTTGTGTTAATACATCTTAAAATGAATAAATATTTAAAAGCAAAATGAATTCATTGACTATTCGAAGATAAGATACATTATTTTAATTAATTTATTTTCATGGCCGAAATTACACTCAAAGTGGCCGAAATTAGAAGCTTGTCGAAATTTGGCACACTTCCCCTAACCTAACTTAAAATCAGTGTTTTGAAATCAACGGTTGATAAATTGTGAACACAGAGCGATGGCCTATAGCGGGGCTCTACTGTATGCCGAAATTTGACACACTTACCCTATATCAAGCCTATATTCAGTGAAAAAATGTAAAGTATTCAAAGATAATTCGAATAACGTAAAATCAATAAGAGATAATTGATAAACAATGTTCTTTATTTTCCCTTTATCAAAATTCTCTAAATTCATCCAATATATACCCCGAATTTCGCCTCATAAAATCCAGGATTTTCATACCGAATCGTTAAATCGTCATATGAACATTCAGTTAAAGTTCTTAAAGGATTTTTTTTTCTAAAATATTCATGACTCAACGATTGTCTATATAAATCTGGAAAATTTCAGTCAAATTGTCCCATTACCCTCTAGTACGATGGATCATTCTGCTGAAAATGACCCCAACGCCAGTTCAGCACAAGAATAGTTGGGTTGAGTGGAGAGAATGAGAGGCCTGGGTAGTACGAGATGAAATGCAAAATTGCTGAAAATTCTCATTCGTGATTCATGCTAGAGGAGAAAATCCACTGGGAGACATTAAATAACTCTCAATGGTCGTGGTAAATAAAAGTGGCAAGACGTGGAAGATGGAAGAACAAAAAGAGATTTTTCCTACTCTCATTGTACTGGGTGCCTCCTATTTAAGTTTGTCGGTTCATGAACTTCCTCCTCTTCATCCATTTCCACTCTGAAGCTGCTTTTTTTCCACTTCTTCGGCAACCTAGCTATGAGGACGCCTTTTTTAGTGTTTTGAGGGGTGTAGGTCGGCTCTTTTTTTCTGTGAGGGAGAGACTGAGGTGGTTTTGTGTGGAATATTGAGGTCAGTCGGAGCTGAGGAGTATTTTTTTTTTAATTCTAGGGAGGTGAGAATGAGAAATCTCTCACGAATACTCCTCAAAAGTGGAAACTTCCGCGATTCAGAATGTAGAAAACAGGATGAACAGAACCAGGAATGAAGATCCGCACTAAAGAAGCGATATTCCCATGGACCAACTTTTCAGAAGTGGGATATACAGAAGGAATGACATGACTTCGGGGGATAGGAAGCGTGGCAGTGAAAAAAAACTTGTAAAGTAGCAGCATTTTATTAGTTTCCCTTCAACGCCCTTTCAGATTTTTAGGGTGGGACACACACAGCATGGGGGTGTTGGAAAAGGGCGGTAAAAAAAACCCGGTAAAAAAATAAAAAGAAGAAAAATCACCACTATAAACGAATTTTACTGCCGTGAAAATATTTTTTCTTTCTAACTGGTTCCTTCCCGTAATATTTTCCTTGTCATATTTGTTGCATTTTTTATGTGGTCATAAAATACAGAGAATCGTGTTTCTACTGTGAAGAAAAAAAAGCATTATTAAGTTGGAGGTGCCGTTGAGCCCGGAAACCATTGACTATTATCACCTTAGCCGATGCTCGGTTATCAGAGAGCAACCAATCTGACTGATTACATTTTTTTTCCCTCGTTTGACACATTTTTCGTGTTGTGCGTTATAGTAGATAACCGCTACAGCATCGAGGCACTTCCCACCCAATTTTCACACAACTTTAACGTATCTGCCTTTTTCTCTCAATGAATATTCACTAACTTTAAACTTTAGTTACATTTTCACCAGAACTTCCCTTTGATGGATTTTTTTTCAGTGGATAGTTTTCACTCAAAATGAACTGAGCTCACCTCTTTGGTATATTTTAAATTTGCCCTAGATAGGTATATACACAGCCACGGTGGAGCCCCACCGAGGCAAATGTTGGGAGATTGACTCTCAAATATTTAATGAAGAAAAGGATATAGAACTTTGTCATGTTTGTTCTTTTCTCCGAAAAATTTTAATGCAAATGGTTGCGATTTTCCACAATATGTAATCTTCCTCAAGTTATTTAACATTCTCGCATGACCTAAGGATTTTGGAAAATGTTTCTTCGTGAAAAGTGATTTTCCTAACAGCTCAGCATATGATTTGTATTTGGATGGGTGAAATTGTTAACTCATTTCAAACATTTCTAAGGAACATTTACCTCGTAAACAGGCAGAAAATCAACATTAACGTCAAATACTTCAAGTTCAAATTTAGTTGAAGTGAAAATAATTTATTGAATTGCTCAAAGACTCACTTAAGAGCTTATCTCATGCAGATTTACAGCCTGCATTAAAATCGTACAATTTCGAATTTTTGTATTAAAACACCTTTTTCATTAAAATTTATGTGATGTAATGGGAAGTTTATGATGTGCAACTTTAGCGAGCATATTGTAAGAAATATCAACATCACAGCATCGGACAATAGTGTACAAATTTAGTACATCCATGTACTAAATGGAATCTTGTCACAAATTTGACATTTTTGTGTTCAATTGTGAAAATAAAACGAAATAGGGTAAGGGTGCCAAATTTCGGCATAGTTGCATATAAGCACCGAAGTCCTAAGTTTGAAATGCAATATTTTTAATTCATATTGATATTTTTTGTCACCTCCTTTTCGGGAGGGTTGTGTGGAACCTTGAAAACTAGTTTATCATCTTTGTTTTCATTAAATCACTTCCTAAAATATTAAAAAATTAATAAAAATGTGGACATTGCTTTGGGTAGTATTCCGGCCACTTTGAGTGAAATTCCGGCCACCTTTTTTCTGACCACCTTTTGTAACGCAACGGATAGAAAATTTTGAAAACGTCGAACGGAACGAGTTTAATATTTAGTTTAATACATTTATATGACCCACAAGCCCTGAGATCTTCCGTGTAATTTGTCCTGAAGACCTGAAGAGTAACATCTCAAATTTACGCGCAGATTCCCGTACTATTTGCCCTTCCTGAACTCTTCCAAGGCCTTTTCCGCATCATCTTTTTCATAGAAGCGATGCTTTTTTTCTCTGGACATTGTAAAACTCAGAAATTGAAAAAAAAACACCAAATGAATAAGAAATTTAGGAAAGCAAAATGTGTTGCCGGAATAGGCAACACTAAGTCACCGGAGAGACGCTCACAAAGTATATACTTTTTTACGAGAAATACAGGATCCAGCTGGGAAATTTCACCCGAAATTTAAAGATTGATTCACTAATAACATAAACAGAAAGAATCTTTAATGAAAACTAATCAATTTTCATGAAAAATGAAAAACACCGAAGGAAACCCTTTTACACTTCACCACAAATCATAAGACTGCTAGAAACACAATCAATCTGTCCCATTTTTTGTAAGACTCTTTCCACACTGAGTTTTTACTGTGCAATTTAAATTCAAATTATACCTAAAATTTAACGGTCTTTGTGTTAATAATCCTAAAATGAATAAATATTTAAAAGGAAAATGAATTCATTGACTATTGGAAGATTACATACATGATTTTAATTAATTTGTTTTCATGGCCGAAATTACACTCAAAGTGGGCGAAATTAGAAGCTGGCCGGAATTTGACACACTTCCCCTAGTGCACATAGTAAAAACAACAACTTATGGAGAAATATTTTTTTCTGAGAGTTAGTACAAGTTACTAAAAAATATTTAAAATTGAAAAAGCTCTGTCAAATTTTAGTACACAGCTTGCTCCTTGCTTAATTTCAATTGAAAAATTTTCTTTCAATTTTTTGTTTTTCTTCCTTAGCAATTACAGAGTTTTTGAAACATTTCTGTTCCAAAATTTCGCTAACATTTCGCATTAAAAAAAAAACTTATCGTTTAGTGCTCAATCTATAATATTTCTTTCCACATTTCAAAGTATTTTTCATATTTTTCTTTCTAATATCATATCAGCATGACAGCAGTTATACAATTTTTTAGCTCCTAATAACTTCTCCTTAAACTTTTCTCGATAAGAAAAATCTGTCTTGAGGGCAATTGCCAATCTCCGTGTTCACCTGCAGCCTGAATTTACCTTTCTCGCTAAATTTATGGGTTTTGTGCCAGTAACAGCGATCGATTAAGCGAAAAAAGAGGTACACCATTGAGCAATCTTTCAAGTGGCTGTGAACTTATGCAAAATACCACCTCATGAGTTCTTCTAACTTTCGCCTCTTATCGCAATTTGCCGAAAAAATATATATATATACATTTCTCCCACTTTTAACTTAATTAAAATTATAGCCACTGAAGGAGAAAACCGATATGTCTGAGAAATGGTGTAATTTTATATTATTTCCCTGACCATATTTCACTGGATTTCTTTAGCGAATCAAGACACGAAAATTGAATAAAAAGCATTAAAGCTAATGATGTAGAATAAGAAAATATTCTCAGATGTGTTAGGCATTTTGAGAATTTGGGTTGGGACTGTCGCAGAGAATTTATTTCAATTTGTGATTCTTGGAATGAAAACCTTGGTATAAAAAAGCGCCCCTAAAAATATCCCACAGAGATTCTACTGAGGATTTACTAGACTTTACTGCTCCAAGTGTCAGTGGTAAGGATTCAAAGGAATTTTTACGTAAAGTACAAAAAATAGAAGTACCAAGGCGAACAAGCTTGGCAGAATCCTCGTACTAGTGTCTTTGATACAAATGCCCTAAAAATTGGTGAGTTTGGGAGAAAAAAATACCTATATCACCAACTTTTCCAGGAAGTCTTTTTTTTCTTTTAACTTTGACCTTGAAATACGGTTGGTAGGAATTATTCAAGGTCATATAGGTCTTAAAACCAGGGGGTGGTAAAATGGAGATCATAACTTTCAATTTCCGACTTATTGAGAGCCCAAGAAACAATTTTTCTTAATATAGTGTTGTAGAATTCCTTAAGTAAGGCACTATAGAACCACAAATCTTTTTATTTGCTTGTAATGCTCTTGGTCCCATCACTGAGATTACTATAAGTAAAGTGGCGCACTCTTAAGGATCTTAAGAGCTCCTATAAGAATTTCTATAGAAAAAATCTCACTTTAAGTCTTTTAAAAGTGCACTAAAAGACTTATTTAATACTTGGTTCTATAAGGCAGCTATTTTGCTTCTTGGGAGGGTCCTACAAACATCCTAATTTACTAACTTTAACTGACTTCAACCGACTGGCCTTTAGCTCTCGTAACGACCAGACGTTTGGCCAGACGGACAAACTTAGTGTGATTCTTAAAGTAGATTCAAAGAAGATTCTTAGAAAGTATAAAACGGAAATTTTTAAATAATCCCTTTTATTACCAAGCTTAGCAAGTGTCGTATAACCTATTTATAAAATTTGCCGATTATATTACATTTGCAACGATCTCCAGGGAGTTCGAGCAATAAAGTCCCCCATTCTGACTGAAAAGCTGAAGCCTTCTCTGCAAAGTTCAAGGGACGAATCACCTTGACATACCAAAAAGGATCTATTTTGCAAAAGCCGACATAATGCTCGAAGGTGCTTTTTTGGGGAGTACTTTAATAAAAGGACAAAAGTCACCCCTCATTGGGCTACAGGTATAACATGGGTTCAATTTCACAATGGATCCCAAACCACTTTCACAAATTTCCTGGATCTCCTCCCAGTTTTCCCGAAAAGGTGTCACATGGCTCTGAGACGGTAACACCTTTTTGGGGTTTGTAGTGTGAGAATACAATTTTCCCCTTACAAATTTACCTAACTTTCCAACTATCTCTTCTTCGAGGCTCAAAGGGTATGACAATATAAGTTTTGAGGGTTATCGTTATGTTTAACTAAGTAAAAGAGAAACAATGAATTTCAAACAATGTTATGAGAGCTTTCACGGAAACTAACTAACATTGCATTATTTTAAACTTTGTCGGTGAATTACTTAGAAGTTTCGATCAAATGATATACTTCAGTTGAGACAATAACTCATTGACACAGCCAGTGACATTGATGAGTGCAAATGTTGCAATGAAACTGCGTTCAAGTAAAATTCAGATCTGAGTTACAATTCTTCTGTAGAAATCACATCTTTCCACAAGGCCTTCTATGGGCCACAAGGTGTTGCCGGACATATATAAGATCTTGCATCAGCTTCAAAATTAAAGAAATATAATTCACATTCACCCTAGTCTCCGAAAGACTTACGATACAACTTTGTGGATTCTACGCGTTTGTGTTCTCAAAAACTCATATAGAAATTGTCTTCTTGATATCTTGGTCGGAAGACGGAGCTGTTCACTACACATCCTTTTACTTGAATCTTGCAGAAATACAAAGAAATTAAATGCAAATATCACTTCAAATGGAAAGTTCTTAAATCGCGCGCAATTCAACTGTAAGAGAGATAGAGACACAAATAATTCACTTGACAAACGTCTGGCGGCACTACGGTTGCAAAAAATCTCTGAAATGCTACAAAATATTTTTTTCTCTATTTTATCCTTATTAGCAGGTCGTGTCCCTTCTTGTAATATGTACTTTTGCATTCCTTATTAACCAAAATAGTGTTGTACAAAAGGGTTTTTCTCAAACTTATCCTGAATTTTGGGACAGCTCAAAAGAATATGAGTCTTCCAGCTCAAAATGTTATCCCAATGTTTTTGTTGCTGTATCGACAATTATTCACAATAAACTCAAATAACTGTATTCAACTAAATTATTAAAAGGATTTTCTTGTGAAAATGACTTAACTCTAAGGAATTAAACAATTTTCACATTAAAAACCTCTCATTTTCTCCACATGAATTTTCGCGGCATTTCGAAGAATGCCAACAGGCACTACCAAATTCACTTCGGCTTTTCTTTTAGCTCAGGCCTGTATTACATGAAATTGATCCATTGGATTTTGAAAATCGATTAAAATTGTTTGTTACTTATTTTTGGCAAAAAACAAAATCAGCAATAAAAAAATCAAAATGAGCAGTAAAATATTTAATTATGGTCAGTAAAAAACTTAAATCTTTGCAAAAATGGGTCTAATTTATATATTTAACATTTAAAATTGTTGCAGATTGAATGAAAAGCCCTTTATTTTCCCTTTGCCAAAGTTTAGACGATAATATCACTGTTTGAATTTTTTTTATTACTGTTCAATTTTAACTTTTTACTGCTCATTTATTCAATGCCCTTATTTCTTTTATTTTCTTTAATAAAACTTGAATTTTCACAAAAAAAACAGCGAGAACTTCTTTGTAAACTCAATAGGATCTTAAGACCTTCGAGAACTGGACTGAACCTCTAGTCTGAATACCGCATAAGCTGCACGAGATTCCCCAAATATTTTCTGTTATTGTGAAGTACAAGTAATTTTGAGTTTAACCCCTTGGCAACTGTTTAGCTTTCCTTGTCATAATCTCCGGATCAAAAACTCGTAACAATGTGTTTATCCATTTTTCTGTGCCCGTGTAAAGGTCAAACGGTTTAAAATATTGGCTTAGTGTTTACGGAGAAGCCCTATAATTCTATTTTCAGAATACCAACAAGACTATCCTTACAGTTAACACATTTGTTTTACGGATATTTTAATATCGCACTAAACGACGTGAAAACTTCACGTGACAAACAAGTGAATATTTCTAACTTTACATCCCATCTAATGCAAATTTCTTTTTTATCCATTTTATTACAGCATTCAAATATTATACCTTCAGGATTACTACTCGTTTTATAGACATCATAAACGAAGTGACGATGTACAAACGAAGGTGAAATGTTAGATTTTGTGAACTTAAAACAAGGAATGTTTCATTTAGTTATTTAAAAAAAAAATAAATTACAGAATTATTGTATTCAAATACCCAAATATTTGTTAAAATCACATTGAATAATAAAAAATACGAACGGTATATAGGGTAAGTGTGCCAAATTTCGACATAGTTGCATGCAAGCGTCAAAGTCTCAAGTTTGAAATGTAATATTTTAAATACAAATTGATTTTTTTATTCTTTCTCCTGAAAGAGTGGTGCTTGGAACCTTGTGAAGAGTTTACCGTCTTTATTTACTCTAAAATCATTCTTAATACATTTTAAAATGAATAAAAATATAGACAGAGCTTTGGTGGCCTATTTCGGCCACCTTGATTCTCATAGTTTCTTGCCCTTCGGGAATTCTTCCAGTATCTTTTTCACGTCATCTCGTTTGTCGAAGCTACATTTTTTGTTTTTCTTTTGTTTTGTATAATCTCTAGAGTACGTAAAATCTAAAAGTTCGTGGAAATTCGAGGAACAAAAAAGGTGGCCGAAATTGCAAGCTGGCCGGAATTTGGCACACTTACCCTATTCAGAGCAGTATAAAAGAATCAAAAACATATTTTTTTTTTTAAATTGACTAACCCCTTGATTCAAACTAATTTTCTCAATCTCATACTCAATGATGAGGGGACTTATCTTGAGCGCAAATTTCACATGGTGGTAAAAGCAAAATCTATCTGCAATCTCGCACACTAAACGGCTTTTCCAAAATTGCACACTAAAGTATTGCATTTTGCACACCTTCGCGAAAAACGGATTATCGAAGGAGTTTATTTTTTTTTCTACCTTTTTACAAAGAATTCCCGGAAGCAACGATGTGAAGGAAGAAAAATACACATAATATCTGAGATGGAAGGCATTTTTGTGACTCAAGAAGTGGAACTAATGCAAAGGAGAGAAAACTTATGAGACAAATCACTTCTTGTCACATTTTTTTTGCAACATCCTTTTTGCTCATCCCCATTCTTCGTCAGTCACAATAGAAGAAATATCTCACTTTTATCGCATCCTCTCCATCTCATTCCTTCCTTGTGAGAAATTTTCTTCAACATTTCATGCATTTTCCATACCATTCCTGCTGGCTGCATGTTCACCCCCATCATTCGCTCCAGACGATTGTTTGCAATTTTCATGCATGTGTAAATAGAGATACAAAGGCGATGACAAGAAAGAAAATCTCACGCCTTTTCCCTGAAGTGAAAGCTATGAAAAAAACATCTGATTCTTACATGGTACAATTCATATAAGAATTAATATTATATACATATGAAATATTTAATTGAAGGCCTTTGAGGCCTTTGAGCATCAAAGAAGAGAAATTTGACATGAGTATTTCCAATGCATCGAGAGATTATTTATATAATTAGTTTCTAAAGCGATTAGTATCAACGAGTTATTTGCCAAACCACATACAGGTCCCCATCGTGCTAATGGCATCATTTGGCAGTAGTTCAAAACAACCCTAAATCATCACTATGGATTCCCACAAGAAAGCCACGGAACACACAGGATAATTCTGGAATAATTCACTGGGCTTTTGTCAAACATATCGATCCCACCAATTTTCACCCACGTATACCCAGGAAATTGTCATCAATCAAGAGAAGAACCCTTTTCCACAGAATAAATATTCTATCTTTAGAAATACCGCAAAATATATAAATTCACATTCCATCATTCAAATGTTTGAAATATGACAAAGTCTAAAAATTTGAAAGTAAAGATACCGTCATTTCTGACACATTTTATTAAAAATTTGACTAATGGAGCTATCACATGGTAAAATGTTAAAAATTTCACGACTTTATGCACTTCCATCAAAAATTTCCCTGTCTGCTTTATAATACTTTTGTATGTGCATTAGGTACTTTTAATAATCTCCCATCTCACCTTTAATATCACTTGTACTAAAATAATGTGAATAAGTTACATTTTGCTGAAAATGTAGTTCAAATGTAGCGTATAAATTATAATTATGAAATCTCTCGCATAAAATCCCTTGAGATTTTAGAAATTAAAAAAAAATCCATTTAGTACTAAACATTTAGAACACGTCTGTACTAAAAATACGTAAAACATAAATTTGAAAAAATACCGATTTCTCGGAGTAATTCAAAATTATGAAAAGATTGTGAAGTCAGAATCATGATCCAACCACGGGATTGTATCTAAATCAAAGTTCGACTTTTATGGTCTGTTCAGATTAAGGATGTTTCTTTGAAAATTGACAACTGTAATAATTTAAAGACTTTAGGAATTTCTCTGTGAATTTTCATTAAATTTGACCGAAATTTTCGACTGCAAACCTGTGAATTAAAAAAATACAGCAGTTAACAGCGCCTATCGTGGGAGAAAAGATTGCCCACATGCGGAGCAAAAAGTTACTAGAATCAGCAAATTTCTAGTAATTTTGTATGAGTTCGTAGTGAAAATAATTTTAGTAATACAATTTTGATTATTTACGTAAAGAGAGCATAGAAATAAGTAATTTTTTTTAACGAAATATGGAAAGTCTTATTTACACGGAATCCCGAGATTATGCAGTTCAGGATTATACACATGATGCGATTATGCACCTCATGGGATTACGCAAACACAATTAGGGGGAAGTGGGGCACCTTTGAAATTGGAATTTTTCTCTTATGTTTAAGTGGAACTGACCCATATCATAATGTAATTAGCTGCTCAGTCTGTTAGTGCACCTAAATTACATCACGATAAGGCTGAATTTTATTTAAAAATTGGAGAAAAATCCCAATTTCAAAGGTGCCCCACTTCCCCCTATGCATGTTTGCCTACCATTGGGAGCTATTTTTTTGAAATTTTAATTATTGAAATACCTTTAATTGTATGCAAATTTTTCTACGCGGTAAATTTTAAATGCATTTCATATGAAGTCTGAAAAATTGACAACAATATAGCATCGAACAGACTGGGCCATTGCTCTTTTAATCGATTTTCAAAGAAGCAATGGAGAAGTGAATATGACACCTTCATTGTTTTCGATTAGAAAACTGACTGAGAACAGCGCCATCCAGTGTAAGTAAACACATCGAACAGACTGGGTTTTTTTACATGGTCATTGCTTTTTTACTCCTTCATTGCTTTTTTACACGTGGAAAAAATATTCAAAAAATTGAGGCATCAAACCAATTTTTGCATCAATTTGATATTTTTCCGTTCTCTGAGACAATATTCTGTAAAAAGAAAATGATATTTTAGTAAAATTAGCCAAATTTAAATACCTTGAACAAAAAGCAAAAAGCAATTGCCCGGTCAATTGCTTTTTCTTGACACTTTCATATTACGTAGTCCGTTAACATTCTCTATTTGAATTCACTGTTCGAAATTTCATCGACCACCATCGAAATCAGCTGATGCCAGGAAAAATCAAAACAAAGGAAATTTTACTCATAAAACTCTTGTGAAAACTTTTGAAATACATTTAAAATGAGTCTAGGCTTAGTGAAATTAAAGTTTAGTATAAAATACATGTGAATAATGTGAATTACATTGTTTTGAACAACTGAAAATATTTCCCGCCTTGGACATTTTACTTACACTAGATGGCGTTGTTCTCAGTGAATTATCTAATCGAAAAAAATGAAGGTGTCATATCACTTATCCATTGCTTCTTTGAAAATCGATTAAAAGAGCAATGGCCCAGTCTGTTCAATGCTAAAATGTCCAAGGCGGGAAATATTTTAAGTTGTTCAAAACACATTATTAACATTATTCACATGTATTTTATATTAAACTTTAATTTCACTAATGCCTAGACTCATTTTAAATACATTTCAAAAGTTTTCACAAGAGTTTTATGAATAAAATTTCCTTTGTTTTGGTTTTTTCTGGCATCAGCTGATTTCGATGGTGGTCGATGAAATTTCGAACAATGAATTTAAACAGAGAATGTTAACGGACTATGTGATATGGAATTGTCAAGGAAAAGCAATTGACCGGGCAATTGCTTTTTGCTTTTTGTTCAAGGTATTTAAATTTGGCTAATTTTACTAAAATATCATTTTCTTTTTACAGAATATTGTCTCAGAGAACGGAAAAAGATCAAATTGATGCAAAAATTGGTTTAATGACTCAATTTTTTGGATATTTTTTCCATGTGTAAAAAAGCAATGAAAGAGTAAAAAAGCAATGACCATGTAAAAAATCCCAGTCTGTTCGATGTGTATTTTGTATACATCACGGCGTTCCTTTAACATATTCAAGAGAAATCTCCTGAACTTATGCAAATTTTCTGCGTGGATAAAGAAATTCCGTGCGGTTTTCTTTAATTCCGAAAAATGTGCATAATCCCGGGACCCCGTGTACTAAAAAGAGTTTCATTTTAACTTAATAAAAAGATGTTTCCGTGTCTCCCATTTTTTCTGCTCAAATTCAACAGAGAGAGCAGTATATCCTTCGATTTTGAGTTACATATTTCGACTCCTGATCCCCTAAAGGCCTCTACATACTTGGAGAAATTTCTTTAAAAAATACCTTTTTAAAGAATTCTGCCCCTATCCTTGTAAGCAGAAACGTTAGTTCTTTTTTTAAAGGCAATATTTGACGAAAATTGCTTCTAAAGTGTAGACACCATAACGAAGGAATCATATTTTGATAGAATTTTGAAAATATTAAGTTTCGAGTTTTTTTGACGTCTGTCCGGCCGCTACTATGCCTAGACCTCAAACGGTGTGAGATCGAGACTTGGAACCTTCGGAGGACCCCTATAAGTCGACCCAAGAATCGTTACCATGCCTGTCATTCCCCCCCCCCCCCTTTCGCCAACACGTCGTACGATTTTTTTTATTTTTAGATATTATCTAGGCGAACATTCGTCCATATACGAAAATACCGTTGAATCATTCCTCGATTTTACGCGGTCAAAGGTTAGAAAGACTCTAGCCAGCGTATTTCTCAATAGAATTTTATCATTTTTTTGGCCCTTTGGAAAGATCTTGAAATTTTCGACAAGCCTTAACCGGTTCCAATCAGTTCTGAACCGGTAATGAACCGGTTATGAACCGGTTATGAACCGATAACTAATTTTAATCCTAAAATCAATTTTATTACTCATAATCAATTTTGGGCAATTTTTTGAGTAATTCATAAGGCGGTTCAAATCAGTTGAGAACCGGTAAAAGGTAAAATATGCGAAAATACTTTTGAGGTATAGCATCTAAGGACCTCGACAGACCTGAGGATTAGCCGAGAGACGGCTTTGCGTAATTTTATTCGAAATAATGATTAAACTACATTTCCATGAATGTCCACTAAGCCGTCTCTCGGCTTAAGTCGTAACTGTGTCTAGAGCATAAGGGCCTTGACAGACTTGAGGATTAGCTAAGAGACGGCTTAGCATAATTATAATAGAAATAATGGTCTAACTACATTTCGTCATTTTCCATTTAAGTCATCTCTCGGCTTAAGTCGTAAGTGTGTAGGGCATAAGTCACGAGTTCGGGCATTTTGCAAAACATGCGACGCATTGCCATCTCCCTTTTTACTACAAAAAAGTAATATTGAAAATATTTAAATTCTTTTTGACAGTTTTACAATTTTTTGACACTTTTTCACTGAAATAGTTCTAAATTTTACTCACAGCAAAATTAATTATATCTCTTTTTCCCAGGAATTTCTGAATATTTGTTAGCTTTAATAAAATGCCAGTTTAAAACATTAATTTAGCAATGTTTCATAAACACAAAAAAGGAATATAAATAATTTCACATCAGTTAATTTTTAATACACTTGGAAAAAGTATAAATAAAAAATACATACAGTCAAAAAGGACCAATTTGCCAAATAGCTATTTACGCAGAAACTTAATATTGAGCAGAAAAAAAAATCATTACAGAAAAATCAAATGACATTTGCAAATTTACCGCAACAACGTATACTTGGATGTTTTTTTAATTGAAATATTGTGAAATAAATATAGTATTTGGAGATAAAAGTGAAAAATATTGCACTTTGATTAATGAATACAATAAAATGGTTTATGTCACATTCAACCAAGTGTGGCTATTCAATGATACTGCATTTTGTACGTCCCATTTGCATAATTTCTTGAAATGGGTTTGATATTGAATTGTATAAAATACATTTTTAATGCAAATTGCCACCATGAGAGGAAAAAAATTATCATCATTATATGAAACCCACGTGATTATTTTGCCTTTGACTTACCCAGTGAAATGTCGAGGAAAGTTTTGTAAGTTTCTCCCACAATTTTTCCACTTACGCAGCCTTTTATTTCCTCTCTCTCTCTCTCGGACAGAATGTATTCTGCAAGACAGAAAATAACAAAAAGAACACTGTAGCAATAAAGCAAAACCTTTAAGAAACAATTTATTTTATTCTGTTTTAGAAAAAAAAGAACAATGACAAAAAAGAAAAATCTCATTGAAAACTGACAACATCACAATTTTTTTTTACAGAAAAACCAGAGATTAAAGAAAATATACTACCAGACAATATATTTATGATAATATAAGAAAAATATCATTTGTCGTTTCCATATTTTCTTGCATAATCTGATGAAATTGACTTTTTTTCCTACCAATATTTCTTTTGACAATATAATTGTAAGTTAATCCTCCTGCTTCAGAATCAAAAAGAAGAAAAGAAATTTCATTTGAATAATTCACCAATAGAAATTCAAAGGGGAGAGATGTTTCAATAAATTAAGGAAATTGGAAGTTTCTTATCGATGATTTCATATCAAACGGGGTTGATAATGGTTGAGAAAATCTCTAAGAAATATCACCAATTGTCTAAACGTCTTCATCCTCTCAATTTTCTTCTATATTCCAAATATAACCATTATCCCAAAAACAGAGACCAGCTTTATGCCAGATTAATCATACTCAATAGATTTGAATTTTATATCCATCCCTACAGAATCCTCGACAACTTTGATCCATCTCTTCCCGAGTATTGAGATTGTTTTCCATGACAAAGGTATTAAGTGAAAATTAAGCGTAAATCCTTTCTAAGAATTAATTTATTACATTCTCCTAAAATTGTATAATCCATCTTTTGAACATAAAGAGAATATTAGGTGAGATTCTTAACAATCTCACCTACTATAATCCTAACAAAATTTCATGTCCTCCGATCGCGCTCAAACTTGGCCAAAATGTGTTTCGCCACTTCCTGATCACGAATATATGGGGGGCTAAGTTACGTTCCCGGCCGGCCGGCCGGCCGTCCGGCCGGCCGTCCGGCCGCTCTTTGGAGCTTAATAGCTCCTAAACTAAAAAAGATATCGACTTGCGGTTTTCGGCAAAGGTTAAATATCGTATGAAAATTGCAACATGGTGCATTGACCCCCCACCCCCCACCCCTCCTTCCGCCATTTTGAAGACCACCCTTTTTTTGTTTTCTCAATAGCTCCGGCCCTATGGCATCGAGCGGGCTCAAATTTTAGTATGTTATAGCTGGGCCTTAGAGCTTTCCATCAATACCAAACTTAAGGTCCCCCGACCCCCCTGACCCGAGCTATAAGGGTCCAAAAAAATTTTCTTAAAATGGCCATAACTCCGGTTCTAATTGTCAGAATTTAAAAAATGAGGGCTTTTTGGAAAGCTCTCGTGAAATGCCACTTTTCCTTCTAACATCGCAAGTTCATAAAACCACCGCTAGGGGCGCTTTTTTTAAAAAGAAAATTTTTAAATCTTAAAAGTTAAATAACTCAAAAATTCCTTATGCAATCGGGCTGAAATTTTAGTATGTTGTAGCCGTTGATTATACCTATCAAACAAAAAAAACCTTAAGTCGATCCATAACCCCTGACCCGAGCTATAAGGGGTCAAAGTTCGAACATTGACCGGCCTCTATCTCCGGTTCTAATTAACATAGCCAACCTAAATTTTACCTTTTTGGTTTCGTCTCGATGAGCACTTTCAGATGGAAGTTCAAAAAGTCACCATAGGTGGCGCTGTGATAGCGTCAAAATTCATCGAAATTCAAAGTCACTTTTCTCAAAAACGGCATTGTGCAAGTTAATGAAATTTTAGTATGTTGTAATCCAGTCTAGGACGTTTCCAAAATGGTGCGTATGTGCGCTGTGGTTTCAATAGAACCGGAGATATGAGGGGTCAAAGTTCACAAAATTTAAAAAATCATATCTCCGGTTCTATGTGACCGATTTTGATGAATGAGGGCTTAAACGAAAGATCTCACCAAATACTACAACTTTCTAGAACATTTGAACTTCGTGGGACCAACACCAGGGGCGCCACAGTCGAAAAACCAATTTCAATATCACATAACCTCAATTATCTCGACTGTCGCTGAACCGATTTTGATGATTACTTCGACATAATTGTAGAGCACATTTGTCTCTACATTTCGTCCATACATCATTTTCCACTCAGACTAAGCTATCACTCAGATTTTGCCGTTTAAGTGTGAAAAAATTGATTTTTCCCATAATAACGCTTTGAAATCACTCAGATGCCAATTTGACTGCCTCTACTCCACCAAGACACTTAAAATAGGGTTTTGAATGGAAAGTCCTACAAAAGACAACAATTCTTTGATATAGTTGAAGTTCAACAAATGAACACTTGGGAAACTCTGGATGAAAAAACGAGTTAAGAAACAAAAAACCTCGCTTATCTTGGCTTCTGAGTAATCGATGAGATCATGTTCTATGGAAAAATTATAGAGAACATTCTGGTCTACATTTCACCCATATAACACTTTTCTGTCAGTTCATCCAAATCCTTGATATTTTGGTTTAAATACAAAATTTGTATAATTTCACGAATTTTATTCAAGATAACTGAATGGCGTCTCCCAACTTCAGCTCTAAATCGAATTTGCATGCACTCCGAGTTAGCTCACGTTAAGAATCTCACCTACATAAGCCGGTTAGGATTATCTGTCCCTTTTTTTGTAAAATGAGTTAATAACAACACGGTGGAATTTTTAAAACTCCTTTTAGGGCATATTATGCCGTGAAATAAAGAGGTAGAAGACTCTGTTCATACAAATGAACTTAGGAATTAAAAAAATTTAGGAAAAAGCTTTTTGTATTCCGCCATTATTCGTATAATATCTTATATATACTGCATTTGAGCTTTTTCATGCTCAATGGCAATTCAAAACACTGTTCCATGACTTCATTTCGATGCATTGCTCAGTCTACGGGCCTTCACAGACTTGAGGATTAGCCGAGAGACGGCTTAGCGTAATTATATTCGAAATAATGGTTAAACCACATTTCTATCATTTTCCACTAAGCTCTCTCTCGACTTAAGTCCTAAGTGTGTCAAGGACCTAATACTAAAACGGATCTACAGTCTAGTAAGAAAACCAGTTAGCGGTGAGTACCGTATGCGAACTAAGAATCCTTTATGAAGAACCGAGCTGCATGACCACATTCATAGCACGCTAATAAGAAATCCGCGGTTGGATCAGCAATTAACGTAACTTCCTCATAACCTTATCAGCAGTTCTTGTATAGTATGTGTAATTCCATATTTTTAAAAGAAATGCTTATGAGGTGATGAGGAAGTTACGACAATTTCTAATCTAACTGACGAAATCGCTAATCAGAATCACCAGTGGGGGGAAGTGGGGCACCTTTGAAAGCGGGGCACCTTTGAAATTGGGACTTTTCATCTATATTTAAATAAAATTGAGCCTTATCGTGATATAATTTAGCAGCACAAACAGATTGAAAATCTAAAATATATCTCGATTAGTCTCAATTTTATTTAAAAATAGGTGAAAAATCCTAATTTCAAACGTGCCCCACTTTCAAAGGTACCCCACTTCCCCCTACTGTAGATTTGTTGGAGTACGAGAGGCCTAGTACCTTCAAAGGAACGTTGTAACTACCTAAAAAAGTAAGTACTGGTTAGAATTAAGTAAATATGCGACTCGATGAGAATATGTCCTTGTGAATGATTCCCTTTCAATCCCACCAAACATGCAACAATTCCTATTCGCCAGTCCTGGCTTTCCCATCGTTTGTGCCGCATAGCCGATCTTTGACCATTATTGTTTGCCTACAAAAGTGTCATAGATCAGGCATTTACACCGCCAGACTTCATTTGTTTCAAAACACCTCTTTTTCGTTAAGTTTTAACAATATTAATTGGTTAAGATTAGATTAATTTTATTTGTCAGTTCGTGCCCCTTTTGAAGATCAAAAAGTTGGGAAGATGCAAATATAAAGTATACAAATACAATATATTAGATTTTAAAGCTCCTATAAAAAATTCTAATGGTTCCGTATTGGCCTTCTTGCACTTGATGTTAGAAGTTACTGACCGTCCTATTCGTTATGTAAATTTAAGCGATTGAATAATAGTGTAACTACTGTTAATCTTAAGATATGATTTTTTTTGCGATATCGTTTTAATCGTAATTCGTTATATCCGATCGATCGGATATAACCGATATCGTTTATATCCGATTTTAGTACGGGTTGCTAGATGCAACTTCATTTGTGTACCTATCGCTTTAGTTATACTCCCTAGTACTGCTAGAACTCTATAGACTATAGAGGGAGCAGTATATATTCCCTCGATTTTAAATTATATATATATATTTCGATTTCTTAACCCCAAAGGGATGTATTTTGATAGAATTTTGGTGATACTAAATTTCAAGTTTTTTTTACGTCACGCTGTTTATCTGTCTGTCCGTCTGATCCATCTGGTTGTCGCCAGCTCTAGAGTCTACCCCAGGCGAAGTGTCCTTTTAATATGGACCTATTTGAAGCTAACTCTCAAATTGATCCTAAACTTAGCTCACACTTCTCAGAACAGGAATGCATTTAGATTAGACAAAAATATTGCATATTTATCCCTCTTTACAAGGACCAGAGTCTTGTACATAAGGAACACGTCATTTTTGACATATATCGTGTAACGGCCACGAATGCAGAAAAATTTCTATACGCATCTGCATGTGAAAGAAAGAAATTGGCTTCAACTTTGAAGGCCATTCGCAAAGGACTAGTCTAGAGGTCAAACGGTTAGAGATATACACTGAGAAAAAAACGGGGGTGCGATTAACTTCTTTCCTCATAACTTTAACACTTTTTAGGTGTATAAATATATCAATATTTTTTAATGTCAATTTTACACCTTTTCAAGGGTAAAATTAACATGAAAAAGGGTAACTTTAACCCCTAATACTCCTAAAAAGCTTAATATTTACACCGATTTCGGATCAATACTGCAGGATAAAATAAACATTTCTGGAATGTTATTTTAACTTTTTCGGATTTCTCTCACTCAGTGTAGAGTGTAGATACTTGGAACATTCTGCGAAGTCTCCCATAAGTCGATCCTGGGACTATTAACATGCCCGTAATTTTCCTCCAACTTTTTTATTGCTCCAAAACGCGTCGCGCGACTTTTTTTTCATTTTTCGATATCTTCTGGAGGTTCCCTATGCGAATATTTCGTCCATATACGAAAATATCGTTAAATCATTCCTAATACGATTTCTCTAGGTCAAAGATTTAAAAGGCCCTAGAGAGCGTATTTCTCAAACTAATGGGGTCATGTTTGGGATAGTTAAAAAGCTCTTGGAATTTCTGACAAGTTTGAGGTGGTTCTAATCGTTTATGAAACGATAATGAACCAGTTCTGAATCGATAAGTAATTTTTTTTTTCCTAAATTCTAATAGCACTTCAGCAAGTTTGGGCGGTCTTATGAGTGATTTATGAATCTGTTCAACTTGGTTGTCAACCAGTAAACGGTAATTCATATTGAAAGTGACTTTTGAGGTATAGGATTACAGGTATAGTTACAAGTTCGAACATTTCGCAAAGCATGGGACGCTTTCCCACCTTTTTATAACGATAAAATGGTAACACACTATGGAGCCTCCTAATAATTAAGCCCTTTATTATTAACCTCAAATACTTAAAAAAAAATCATTAGGAAAAAGGAGTGATTAAAGCTACAACTAGAAACGCTAAAATTAAGGCATAGAATTTCAATGGTGAATATTCCTAAATCTCCATTATCTAAAATAATATTAGCAAGAGAAATAATATAGTCTTTTTTAGGATTAAAATTTTTGCTAATGATACTTTGAATTTATTAATCGCTTTTGGGAAAGCCCCATGGAATAGTTAAATTCACTTTTCGAAATATCTTGATCGTATAACTAATCTCTTAAAGTTCCAACAACAAATTTAGCTTACTTTTTTAGTGTCGCTATGAGATAAACGTTTATATAAAACTTTATACAATAATCCATTTTAATTGGTATAAAAGCACTCATATTAAAATTCACTAAAATCCATACCAAAAATTCGCCACACACTTGTGGCGGCTTAAGATAATTTTTGTTAAAGTTTTGTCATAGATGAGAGAAAATTTCACCATTGAGTATTTTCACATTAAAATCCTATGATAAATATCCTAATCCTACCACTATATTCTGTTGAAATTTTCGTTAATCTCGCAATTTTCTATATTATTTAGCATCTCGTTGTTCCTTTCAAAATACACCTTCCATTGTGATTCTATTCATAGTCTTTTGAGCGAATTTTCATCTTTCATTCTTTTCATCCAAAAGAACAACCATACATTTTTCTTTCAACCGAAGAAAATTGCCGTACAATTTTCCCTCTGAGCGTTAGGATTAAATTCTCATCTCTCGACAATTGACTTTCTCGGTGAGCAGTTGGGTTTAGTGGAAGAAAGTACAAGAAAACTAAAAGAAAATGAAGTGAGGCGAAATATTGCAAAATATTGCATTTTTGTAAAAAAAAAAAAAACTCATCGTCAATTTATCCACTTTTCGGAAGAAAAATTGCATCAAATTGACAGAGAAATAGGCAACAAGGGGAATAAAATCACGTAAAGTATGTTATTTAAGTGTGGTGACATAGATGGAAAAATTGTTAAACCATCATTTATCGCAATAAGAGGGAGAATATTTCCTGTTGAAGAAAATGTCACAAGTTGATTCTGCAGAAAACTCGGTGCTAGCAGTGGAAGCACATTGCGTTAAGGCATTGAGGATAAAAAAAAGTGTGCACATTGAAATGCAATAAAATTGAAAGAGAGTCATGCAAATTGAATTTTATACCGAGTATTAAGTATACAAAGTCGCCCACTCACTTGTAAACACTTTCTTAACCATTCATACCTCTCTTTTCCTCCCTCACTCACTTCATTTATCCTTATTATACAATTTTCCAATTTAATTGCTGCACAAACTCAAAGAAATAGTTTTTTATGCAGAATTTTTGAACTACCAAATTCGAATAACCTATCCCAAAAAAATTTACACAATGTGAGAAATGTTCGTCAAAATGAAGCATTTTAACGTGATTGACGTACATATCGTCAATTACATCGACCATTGTCGTATCTTCATTTCTTTTATGCTAGTAATAGCGTTGAATCGTTTGAATTTCCTTAACACTTGATATGATTTTGATAGTTTCAACTATTGTTTACTTTTTGTTTGTCAGTTATCATTTTTAGTGCATTTCGTTAGTTTTATTTTGATACCACTCTCGTTAAAAAATATTGATTTTTGGTTGATATATCTCAAGAAGATGGAGAGAATCCGACAACAGATAGTTGACATTTATCTACAAAATCCAAATGCGACTTATGCGGAAATAGAAAAACTCACCGTAAAGTCGCGCTCAACAGTCCGAAAGGTAGGGGAATGTTGGCCTGGTTCGAACAGAGTGAACCTTCAAACAACGCAATTTTTCTCTTTGTTTGCAAAGAGCTAGTTCGTCATTTCTTAGCCATAAGATTGATCATTATTAGGCTTATGAAACGAGATAAGTAAGTCAGCTCTTTGCAAACAAAGAGAAATTTCGCACCGTTTGCAGGTTCACTCTGTGCGAAACATGCCAACATTTCCCTAGTATTTCGATTCAAGGATACAAAGACGATTGTCTGAAAGCAAGCTGGTGGTAGGAAGCCTGGAATTCAAGACCGCGACATGGAGAAAAGAGTGCTGGGGTACTTTAAGAGAGAAACTCTTCTCTATCCCTCCGAGATGTGGCCAAAAAGACGGGTATTTCACACTACCTAGTTCATAAAATTAAGAAGAAGAATGATTTAGTGACTTATAAAGCCCAACCAGCACGTTATCGTACAAATAAGCAACGACAGTCCGCCAAAACAAGGTCCAGAAAGCTGAATGATCATCTTCTTAAAGCTTTTGGAAGATGTGTTTTAATGGACGACAAAACCATCGTGAAAGCCGACTTCCACAAATTGCCTGGACAACAATACTATACGGCAGAGACTCGCACAGGTGTGAATAGCAAGTATCGATACAAGAACTACACCAAGTTCCCGAAAAAATACTTGGTCGAAGCCATGATGTTCCACCATTGTTTTGGCCAGACCTAGCATCAAGCCACTACGGTAAGGATACGATAGCGTGGTTCAACGACAATAGAGTCATTTATGTGCAGAAAGAGTTTAATCCGCCCAACACATCGGAACCGCGTCCTATTGAAAACAATTGGGGAATTTTGAAGGAGGATCTCAGGAAAAGTCTAAACCAGCCAAAAGTTTGCCTGATTTCAAGCAAAAATTGAAAAACGTCGTCAGAGCCCGTGGAGAAAAGCTTGCCAAGAAACTGATGAGGGGAATTAAGAAGAAGATGCGGAAGTTTGCTAACCAACCATTGGAATAAAGCAAAGAAATGGTTTAAAAGAATCATAATAAAATGATCTTTCCAAATCAGCATTAGGTTTTTTTCTTATCTACTGCGACTAAGATTTGAAAGCCATTTTCCCATGGGGAAATTCATTCGATTCCACGCTTTATTTGATGCAATAGGTTACGTATGTATCGTCGTTTGCGCCAAATGCTGATACAAAAAAATTCAGATAAGATAACAGTCGATGTAATCGACGATATCTCGTCGGATGGATCAGCAACTGTGCAAACTGCATTTACTTTATGTCTGCATTCTGGATTCGTCATAAAAGGCATTCAGCAGATTTATTCAGAAATATAGGCAAAATTTAATCATTACGAATCTTGTGATCGCACAAAGCATGGGCACTGGGCACTTTACCCTATACATTGCAATAACCTTAAATTATTCGTTATGACAATTTATGAAGATCAAAAGTTAAATAGCTCTGTAGGGTCGGAGGAACGTCTGTTCGACAGGGAACCCCTATTGACACTTTTGTCAAAATGTTGAAAATTCATTAATGTATCTAGTAAAATATAAGTAATATAACGTTTTTTCTGTAATATACCTTTTACTGTAAACAGAGATGTTCAAATTTCAAATTTCGTATCCCAAATGGTACAGAGTAGGGTGTCAATAGGTGCTGACACGAGTTCTTAAAGTGTCAATAGACGTTCCTTTCACCCTATATACAATATTTTACAGCCTATTCCAAGTAATTCTATGTAAATTTTAAATGCCTAAAATTTTTGATCTATGAAACCTATAAATTGATTTATAAACCGATAGTGCGGTTCTTATGAGTTCAAGCACTCTGAGAACTCTCTTTTGCCATTTGACCTGCAATCTTGTCTTCTAATGAATTTTCCCCGTACTTTGATCACCGTCAAAATGCACTTTGCTCCACCCACTTTGCAAATTCAACTCGAGCACCCAGCATTTCTCAATATATGAGTTGAATTATTAGATGAAATAAGTTGAGAGAGGAAGTTTTTTTTTTAGTCTGACTGCATTACCATATTCTCATTTACAATGTACCGCCAGGTAAATAGTAAGTCCAACGAAAAAGATGAGTATACGGAGGTTTCAACTTCTCACTGTAAAACTTCTTCCTCGAACATAATCCCATGAAATGCTCAATATTTGTCTTCATATAAGGCGAAGAGTAAGAGAGACGAATGGAGAAAAACTTGTCCAACTTCAATGATAAAATCCATACTAAGATACCAAAATGTATACACAAATACATACGTAAAACAGGTCGATCTAAATGAAATTCAGAGGTAAAACCTGATACCCATATGACTACAGACACCATAATACACAAGTATGGGGAATATGTAGCAAGAAATTCATGCAAAGTGCACCTTGTATGTTGCTACCAACTTCACACTCAGCAAATGCATTTAGCAAAATGAATTAGTGACCAAGCACATCTAATTTCTTCCTCTGAATCACTCGCATTCTGACACTTAGTTGAGGCACTCAAACTCACTTTAAGTTGCATTAACTTTTCTACCAAATGTTCTTTTTTGCGAACTCCAAACTATTAGTGTTTGAAAAAGTTAGAATAGTCTACCAACAAATTCAATAACATAACTTACGAACTCTGGTGTGGAGCTTTAAAGCTTTAAATCATGCACGAAGAGAACTCTGTAGCTCTAATAATCGGAAAAATTTAATGAAATTGGAAGCCACATTGATGTACATATAATACATAAATAAAATATCTCATAATACATGATAAATTCTACTTTTCAACTAGTATATCCAAGAAAAATCTTGAAGTGTAATATGATGGCCATGTAGGAGATGTTGAGGATGAAAGTAATGGTGCCATTCCAATGAAAAATGAACTTAGCACTTTACTGTTCTCAAGTGCTTCTGCATTATCTACTTTTCTTTGTATTGGATTTTGTCATGACTACTTGGTAGTTTTAGAACAAGGCGATGACTAGGGAAAATAGTCGAGACAGGAACCAATACAAAGAAAAGTCGATAATGCAGAAGCACTTGAGAACAGTAAAGTACTTGAAAACAGTGAAGCGCTAAAAAATATTTACGTTTTTCATGGGAATAACGCCATAGAGCTCCTAGAATGACACGACTTATCATTATCACGAGCTTATTTTAATAAAGCTTAAAAACATTCAGTAAATTTAATAATTCCAAAACGTGTTACTTTTTTTTTAAAACTTCAAGATAGAACACAATTAACTTTACATTTACAGACTCCAAATAAAATCTAACGGTTCTGTCAGTTAATGACACATCTCAGTAGTTAAATAGACAAATCGTTGGTTTAGTGTTTAGCTTAGCAATAAGGTTTTTAAAACGTTTTTAACCTCAGTCTGAGAACATCTAATCCAACATAATTGACAACAAGAAAAATTAAGATCCAATATACGGGAAAGCGCGCTACCTTCAGACGACTTAAGCTTCGAACAACTCAATTAGTTTGGATTGGTCTTTATTGAATTTGACTCATGGATCTTTTTCACGAAATTCGAGGCACTGGACTACCTATTAAATTATAACATAGGGGAAGTGTACCAAATTTCGGCCAGCTTCTAATTTCGGCCACTTTGAGTGTAATTTCGGCCAAGTAAATAAATTAGTTAAAATTAGGTATGTAATCTACGAATAGTCAATGAATTCATTTTGCTTTTAAATATTTATTCATTTTGGGATGTATTAACACAAAGACCGTTAAATTTTAGGTATAATTTGAATTTAAATTGCGTTGTGAAAACTCAGTGTGGAAAGAGTCTTACAAAAAATGTGACAGATCGATTGTGTTTCTAGCAGTCTTACGATTTGTGGTGAAGTGCAGAAGGTTTTCCTTCGGTGTTTTTCATGAAAATTGATTAGTTTTCATTAAAGATTGTTTCTGTTTATGTTAATAATGAATCAATCTTTAAATTTCGGGTGAAATTTCCCAGCTGGATCCTGTATTTCACGTAAAAAAGTATATACTTTGTGAGCTTTGTGAGTGTCTCTACTGTGAGGTAGTGTTGTCTATTCCGGCAACATCTTTTGCTTTCCTAAAATTCTTATTCATTTAATGTTTTTTTGTTTCAATTTATGAGTTCCACAATGTCCAGAGAAAAAAAAACAATCGCTTTTATGAAAAAGATGATGTGGAAAAGGCCTTGGAAGAGTTCAGTAAGGACAAATTGCTACGGGAATCTGCGCGTAAATTTGAGATACTACTCTTCAGGTCTTCAGGACAAATTACACGGAAGATCTCTGGGCTTGTGGGTCATATAAACGTATTAAACTAAATATTAAACTCGTTCCGTGTGACGTTTTGAAATTTATTATCCGTTTCGTCACATAAGGTGGTCAGAAAAAAGTTGGCCGGTATTTCACTCAAAGTGGTCGGAATACTACTCAAAGCAATGTCCATATTATTATTAATTTTTCAATATTTTAGGAAGTGATTTAAAGAAAAACAAAATGTTAAACTACTTTTCAAGGTTCCATACAACCTTCCCGAAAAAGAAGTAACAAAAAATATGAATATGAATTAAAAATATTGCATTTCAAACTTATAACTTCGGTGCTTATATGCAACTATGCCGAAATTTGGCACACTTACCCTATATTAAAATAAATCAAATTCATTAAAACAAAAACGTGTTGAATAAAATGATTTATTCAAAGCTTAAGTCGTCCAAGGGCAGCGTGCTTTCCCCTAATTAAAGAATCTTAACTCAAGTTTTTTTTTTATAATTTTCTTTCGTAAAAGTTTTGTCAAATGAAAATTTTAAGATGAACCAATAAAATTTAAAATATATCATAATTCATACTTCGTTAAATACTAGAAACTTTTAGTTTTGACATTTATGGAAAACGCGTTACCTTCGGACGACGCAAGCTTTGAACAATTCATATTTTTTTTCAACATGTTTTTTTTAATGAATTTGACACGTTATAATATAATATTTTAATTTCCTATTCCAATGCCTTAAATTTCCTAGAAAGAGTCATGGATTAAATCCATTAAGAACATAGAAAAAAATAGTTGTCCGTAGGTAGCGCACTTTCCCTATCTCCGTTTCCTTTATTACAGAATTGAAAGTTTAATCTTAATTTTATCTTTCATGCTTTATATTTTCTATTGTTATTTTTTTCTTGAATTTCTCTTCAAAACAATATTCGTTTAATAATTCTGAATTTATGATTCAAGATATTAAAAAGGTAAAGAATGTTGAACTAACATAAAAAGTTAACCACTATTTTATATAAATTTAAATTATACTGAAACTATTTCCCTATTGTATAGTTATACTTTCTTGTAACAATAAAGTTCTGTAATACGTATTTTATGGTTTCCATTGTGTAAAATATTAAATTAATTTTATGAAAATAGTTATGGAGTAAAGTTTATTCATAGAATATTCTAGCCTATGGGGACTTTGGAGAAACTTCAATGAATATGTCAAAAGTTCATCTTTTACTTATTTACACTTAAAGTTTAAGCTTTTTCAGCTGTCTTTTCATAAATTGACAGCTGCTGAAACTTTAGAATGCTCTCTTCAATGACTTTTATCATTTGTATTTGAAATGTAGTAACCGATAGAGGTATTATAGATTTTATTTCCTCAACCCTAAACTTTTTATAAATGAGTTTCCACATGAACAACCAATAAACTTTTGTCACTAAATCAAAATGACAAAAAATATACACGAGGATATGAAGTACGTTCAATAGTTCAATCAAAATTTATAATTTTATTTATTCATTGAGTCCATAGAGGTAATATGTACAAAACAAACAGTTGTCCAATTTCCTCAATGCAAATCTGTGGTTAGGACATGTACAAATTACTTGAAAAAAACCATTGGTCAAAAACATTAACAAAAAAAAGAATGCCACAGAATACTATTCAATCCACTCAAAATGAAGTATTAAAGCACAAACATAATTAAATTAAAAGGTATTTAAGTTTGGAAAATAAATTCACATTCAGTGATAATTATGTCAAAACAGACTCACATTAATTAGTTGGCAAACCATTTCATGATATCGTTCAATAAAAATTGTGGGGACAAATTTTTATAGTGGTGAAAAAAAACAATGGCGAAGAGCTATTCGAGGAGTGCTCGAATTTACAAGTTCAAGCTTTCCCTGACTTTTTCTTTGCTATTAGAGAGAAGAGGGGCACCTTTGAATTGGGGCACCTTTGAATTGGGGCACCTTTTTTTCTCTTATACTAAGGGAAACTGAGCCTTACTGGAAAAAAAATATTTCGTGAAATTGTTGGTAAATGTTTGTGAATTCCTCCTGGAGACTTACAAAATGCTTGTAAATCGTATAACCCACAAAAAAGTTCGCAAAAGTTTGTACTTTTTTCTCAAACATTGTTCGTAACATAACTTAACGAATATTTTTTTATTTTTTACAAACAGTTCTGCGTAAATGTTCGTAAACAAAAAATATTCGTAAAATTATGCCATTGGTTTGTATACTTTCGTCAGAGAAACACAAATGCACGAACAAATGTTTCATCAGATGATCATGTGATCATGTTACGAATAATGTTTACGAAAAATACAAACTTTTACGAACTTTTTGTATGCTATACGATTTATGAGAATTTCGTTAGTCTCCAGTATGAATTCACAAACATTTACGAGCAATTTTATAAATTATTGTTTTTCTGTGTAAGTCATGTAATTTATCTTGATATTTGGTTTATGGAGCCACTGGTAAAAATGATTCAAACCTTTCAAAAGGAATGGATCTTAATATCCTTTGAAAATAAAATGGATATTTAAAAAAAAACTAAAAATAAAAATAAGTATGAAAAGAACAAAAATACGATGGATTACTATATTTTGTTCTTTTCGTAGAATTCGATCAACAATATAAAATCGTTCGATTTAAGCAAAATCAGAAAAAATAACATTTATAATGAGATGCTATTTGCACTCAATTGATTTTAATTTATACGCACATTTTTAAACCATTTGGAAAAGTATACGATGGAAATTGAAGAACATTAATGTGATTTATTGGCAATTGAATCACCCTTCTCAAATTGAGGTTAAAAAGTTTAATGTTTTGTGAATAAGGAAAAAAATACATTCGCGAGAGAAAGAGTCGGATGGGTGACCCTCAATTAGAGTTTAATATCTTCGCCATCGGCCACCGGGTGATAATTTGTTTTTGTCAGTGATGTGGGTACACCAGAATCTCTTAAGAGAAACGACTTTGATATATCCAAAGAAACTCAATTATGAGTAGAAGTTTCTGATTGAAATTTGCTGAATTGATTCACTGCAAATTGGGTCACAAAAGCTACGTGGAATATTTTGGTTAAATGAAGATTCCAGGGATTTCACAACATAAATATTATTATGTCAAGATATTAAAGAGCTGAAGCAACGACATCGGATTAAATTTATCTAATCAGTGTGAAAATCAATACATGTCTTGTGATTAAAATCAACAGAACTGCACTGCGTGAGAAATATCCTTTATGACTTTAAAATGGGTATTTTTGGAACTTTTACAGCTTAAATTCCAGATTAATACACTCAAAATGAGCTCCATATAGGGTGGCGGCATTACTTATGGCCAGTCTATACTTGTGGCCACTTCGCAGATATTTTCAATTTTTTCCCCCAAATTAATTTCGAAGAACCACAAAATTAGGAATATTATTTGATGTGCTATCATTAAATGAAACTTTTAAACTGATTTACTTTTATATTTCGGTAGAATTTTAATTATTTTGTGGGAATTATTTCACTGATGCGGCAGACGGTCAAATATACGTCAAATCGTTAAGAAATTTACTAACGATCTCATAATTTTTAATGACTAAATTTTATATCTTCAATCAAAAATATTTAGTACAGTAGACTCTCTCAAATTCGGGCATATAGGACCGAAATGTCAACCGAATTAGACAGAAATTCATTCAATAATGCAAAATCACATCAAAACTAAGACAAACCATGCCAAATTTGAGCATATTTGATTCATTTGATAATCATAATCAAACTTGAAAAATGACAACAAACTTTTTTGAAATGTAACCGCTGTCCGAATTAAAAAGTAGCCCGATCTTAAAAGAGCCGAATTTGCGAGAGTCTACTGTACTAGTTTTCAAAACTTGTTTTCTTAGTAACTATATTTTCATTTACCACTTGATTTTGATGATTTTTTAAACAAAAAATGTAAAATAAAGACAAGGCCATAAGTTATGATCTATTTGATAAGATTATTAACTTGTGGCCACAGAATTTGACGTGTGGCGCCCTCACAGATGTTTGGTTTAGCGAGTTGAGACTTGTGTTATTTTGATTCAGTGAATTTGAGTTTTCTAGCAAAAATTTAATAAAATTTAAGGTAAGTGTTGAAATTATAACATAAAATTGATTATAAAAGAGTAGTGTGTAAATCTTGTTGATTTTTTCAATAAACCTGCATTTTGTTGTAAATAACCTAACTTTTTCTCTTATATCCCTCTTAGAACAATGCAAAATACGACAAAAAAAAGCCATATTATTGAACCCAAAGGATGCAAGAAGTATTGAGAAGCATTGAGAATGGAGTGATCAAGACAAGTATTCTAGTCATTTCAGCTGTACCTCAATCCCCACACAAACTCTGCATTAAAATCTCCGGAAATTCTCCGGGAGAAACATTTGATCAAGGATGCCTTCATAGTCCCCAAAAGAAAAACAGAGGAGGATATTCTGATATGGGTTCTTCATGCAACCAAACGTGGCTATTCCATCACGAAAGACAGGTTGGATTACTGGTCACTGTGAGCAGAATCAAAGTTAGTAGTCTGCTACTATTATGAGTAAAATGTTTGAAAAACTATGAAAAACTTGTTAAGCTGTATCCCTCACCATTCTGCACCTATTTTAGATTGAAAATAAAACGCCAAAAATAAGACATTTTTAAGACATTCGGTCCTCAACATACCATCAAGACTGGACCCCAATTTTAGTACTGGACATTAGCAATAGTTCTTTACAAGAGATAATTGTTGATACACAAAACATTTACCAACAAACTTTCCCTTAATCCCAATTTTTCACAAACGTATGACTTATTTCGGAACAAGAATTTTTCCCAATAACGTACGACTTATTTCGGAATGGAGGGTGTATTATTTTGTTTATCTGAATTACATTATATTAAAGCCCAGTTTCTTTCAGAAATATGCGGAAAAATCGTATATTAATGTAGCCCCATTCTCATGGTAGCCCCACCTCCCCTATTTCCCTAACGAGTTTGAGTATTTCGCCATGCAGCATTGCGTTGTTATTATATTTTATGTTTAACAAATGCATAAAGGAATCTAACCCAATAATCTGTGTATTTGTCAAAATCCGGTCGCATTTGAGAACTTGTTGCCCTTACAAACATACCTAAAGATGTTAGAACAGTACTTAGGATCTCTTCCACAGTCTAAGACACTTTTTATAGCTTTAATTGTTAAAATTTACTTAAGATTGCAGTTTAAATCTTATGAATACTAATAGCTCCAACTGTAATTCTCCCTTAGATAAAGGTATAGGTACCGATCGGCTGTCAATTTCTCAAGTTTAGAATTCAAATTAAGCACTTCAATTCTAAATTCTGAATTCCTACAGTACGAGAATTCCTCAAATCTGTGAGGCATACCAACCTCAAAGAGTAGTTCAGCATAAGCCAACATTATGTTGAGATTTTAGGGGCCTCAACCAAAACAATGTATGATTAAGGACCAACAAGCAATAAATACCTTTAAAACTTGACGAGTGCTATTAATTTAAAACATTACTTACTCCTACTACCCTACCGATAAATCCCATACACCAAAACTTTTAATTTAGCCTAATGAGGGTTTCGTGCGACAAGCGATAAAAGTCACCCTCTTGAATTGAAACAATTAATCTTCTCAAACTACTTTCCCTGTCAATCTTGCTGACTGTCCTTCCCAATCAACAATACGAAACTCCTCCATTCTATCCTGGTATTTTATCATTTCCTTCTGAAATCTGCAAATGTTGCAGAAAATAGAAGAAAAAAAAACAGAAGAGGAGATTTTAGTAAAATCCTCGTCTGTTAAATTAAAGTCGAAAAAAGTATGGGTTGTCGGCATTGAAAATGGTGCTTCTTGTTACGTTGGAATTGCTTGGTTCTCATGTGCTCTTACTGTCTCTGTGTTGGTAAATTATTTGTGCCGAAAGGCTCAAGTTGCAGCTGCTTGCATTTTAACCCAGCATCTCGCCCTCTCGCTCATCCATTCACCTCAATTTTGCTGCAAGATTTCCAACTAGAAGGGGAAGTAAATACTGGATGCTGGACCCTAGTTTAGCATCTGTGTGCACTTTATGACCAACTATCGAGCAATGGCTGTGAGTGTAGTTCAAGGAAATGCACTACAGACATATCGGCCAGAGGAAAATCCACTGAATTTGAACATCATACAGTGGGTGATGCTACACGTCCTATTTTTATGAATTTTTATTGCTCTAATTCAGAAAGTGCAAGCAAAAGAATATCATGATTTTATGATACCTGCACTTTCTCTCACTACACACCTTACTGACTCATATTGAGGAATAAATTCCAAATAAAAGATCATAAAAAAAACATTTAACAAGATTTTTACATAAAAGTCTAGAGATGAAAGATAGAGAACGAGAATAACCATTCAGTTAATTTCATATGCATAATGTCCAACGCACAATAACTTTTGTATTGTAGTAGGGGAAAGTACTCTCCCTTCGAACGTTCATGCCTTCGAATAATGTGAATTTTCTTTTATTTTTTATTTAGAAGTGAAGACCAATAGGCATCCTGTTGAGGCAGATTTGCTGCCCAAATTTACAGCCAAGTTGTCCAAATTAATAACCAAGTTGTCCAAAATAAAAGTCAAATTCACCTCTACATATCAATTCATTTTTAAACGTATTAAAACTAATTTTAGTAAAAAACAAAGGCTATAAACAGCTTGCCAAGTTTCTAAATAACCCTTCTGAAAAGAAAGTAACAAAAAAACTCAAGTAGTATTGAAAAGGGACAGATAATCCTAACCGGCTTATGTAGGTGAGATTCTTAACGTGAGCTAACTCGGAGTGCATGCAAATTCGATTTAGAGCTGAAGTTGGGAGACGCCATTCAGTTATCTTGAATCAAATTCGTGAAATTATACAAATTTTGTATTTAAACCAAAATATCAAGGATTTGGATGAACTGACAGAAAAGTGTTATATGGGTGAAATGTAGACCAGAATGTTCTCTATAATTTTTCCATAGAACATGATCTCATCGATTACTCAGAAGCCAAGATAAGCGAGGTTTTTTGTTTCTTAACTCGTTTTTTCATCCAGAGTTTCCCAAGTGTTCATTTGTTGAACTTCAACTATATCAAAGAATTGTTGTCTTTTGTAGGACTTTCCATTCAAAACCCTATTTTAAGTGTCTTGGTGGAGTAGAGGCAGTCAAATTGGCATCTGAGTGATTTCAAAGCGTTATTATGGGAAAAATCAATTTTTTCACACTTAAACGGCAAAATCTGAGTGATAGCTTAGTCTGAGTGGAAAATGATGTATGGACGAAATGTAGAGACAAATGTGCTCTACAATTATGTCGAAGTAATCATCAAAATCGGTTCAGCGACAGTCGAGATAATTGAGGTTATGTGATATTGAAATTGGTTTTTCGACTGTGGCGCCCCTGGTGTTGGTCCCACGAAGTTCAAATATTCTAGAAAGTTGTAGCATTTGGTGAGATCTTTCGTTTAAGCCCTCATTCATCAAAATCGGTCACATAGAACCGGAGATATGATTTTTTGAATGTTGTGAACTTTGACCCCTCATATCTCCGGTTCTATTGAAACCACAGCGCACATACGCACCATTTTGGAAACGTCCTAGACTGGACTACAACATACTAAAATTTCATTAACTTGCACAATGCCGTTTTTGAGAAAAGTGACTTTGAATTTCGATGAATTTTGACGCTATCACCGCGCCACCTGTGGTGACTTTTTGAACTTCCATCTGAAAGTGCTCATCGAGACGAAACCAAAAAGGTAAAATTTATGTCGCTATGTTAATTAGAACCGGAGATAGAGGACGGTCAATGTTCGAACTTTGACCCCTTATAGCTCGGGTCAGGGGTTATGGATCGACTTAAGGTTTTTTTTGTTTGATAGGTATAATCAACGGCTACAACATACTAAAATTTCAGCCCGATTGCATAAGGAATTTTTGAGTTATTTAACTTTTAAGATTTAAAAATATTCTTTTTAAAAAAAGCGCCCCTAGCGGTGGTTTTATGAACTTGCGATGTTAGAAGGGGAAGTGGCATTTTACGAGAGCTTTCCAAAAAGCCCTCACTTTTTAAATTCTGACAATTAGAACCGGAGTTATGGCCATTTTAAGAAAAGTTTTTTGGACCCTTATAGCTCGGGTCAGGAGGGTCGGGGGACCTTAAGTTTGGTACTGATGGAAAGCTCTAAGGCCCAGCTATAACATACTAAAATTTGAGCCCGCTCGATGCCATAGGGGCGGAGCTATTGAGAAAACAAAAAAAGGGGGGTCTTCAAAATGGCGGAAGGAGGGGTGGGGGGTGGGGGGTCAATGCACCAAGTTGCAATTTTCATACGATATTTAACCTTTGCCGAAAACCGCAAGTCGATATCTTTTTTAGTTTAGGAGCTATTAAGCTCCAAAGAGCGGCCGGACGGCCGGACGGCCGGCCGGCCGGCCGGCCGGGAACGTAACTTAGCCCCCCATATATTCGTGATCAGGAAGTGGCGAAACACATTTTGGCCAAGTTTGAGCGCGATCGGACGACATGAAATTTTGTTAGGATTATAGTAGGTGAGATTGTTAAGAATCTCACCTAATATCGCACTTCAAACTTGGAACATCGATGCCTATAAGCGGACTGTCCAAAATTATAAGCCCTTACCCTATATTAAGAGCAATAGCTTACAAGAAAGTAATACAAAATTAACTTGAAGCACGATAAATTCTCAGAAGAGAAATCAAAGATTTATTTGAGATGAGATAAGGATCTTTAAGAAGAGGTATTTGATTACGATAACGTTGAAATATTATATTGAGAATAATGTTAGCATTTTCAAGTGAAATCCGAGTAACTAAGCACAATAAATTGTTGCTTGATATCTCCAAATGTTTAATTGCCCTAACGATTGCAATTGTGGAACCGACTGCAGAAATACACATTTGTTTTGAGTTATCTTGGAAACGACCTTTTACATTCATTTTGTTCATTAAATTGCTTGGTTACACAAATTAATAATATTGACAAATAATTTTATATTGATTTGTTTAAAAGGTCATCAAACCTTTTTTAACAGGTTAAAAATCAAATAATAAATCAATAATAAAATCAACTGTCCTAATTTTGAACAATTTTATGTGCTTGGTTAATACATTATAACACATTTACGAATCGGTTAAAATCGGTTATGAACTAGTAAAGATGCAAAAAGTCACAAAATCCTCAGAAATGTAATGCGAATCCACAATTAAATCACAATAATATGACTAATAGATTTAGTTACCTAACCTAGTCTCTTAAAAAGTTTCAAAAACATGTTCACAAACAAAATTTATTGTGGATTGAGCATAATAGCCTCTAAAGACAATTAGGGGAAAGGCTCATAATTTTGACCAGTTTCTTATTTTGGACACTTTGATCATAAAATTGGACACTAAAAATAAATTGATTAAAATTATGGATTTTTATTCCAATATTTGATGGACAATGAATTCTATCTAAATATTTGTTCTTTTCGGAAGATTTTAACACTAAATACGTTAAATTTTGAATATGATTTGAGTTAAAATTGCTTTGTTGAATATTCAGTGTGAGCAATTGCTTACGAGAAATATGACAGAACTTCGTGTTTACTTCAGTCGTATTTAGCTGTGGTGAAGTACTAACAATGTTTCTTCGCTTTTTTTGAGTGATACTATTAAATATTCATTGAATATTGTGTTGATTCACGTTAGTGGTGATTTGTACATATGACCTGAAGTGAGATTTGCCTTGTGAATTAGATTTTTCGTGTGAAAAATGGGAAATTTTTCAAGACATTCACCAGTGAGCTGATACTCCTTATTTTGGACAGGTGTTTTTCTCTCGAAATTTCGTGAAGTTTTAGCTTTTGTGATGACCAGGTTGGACAAATGCCTGGTGAAACAAAGGAACATCATCTCTATGAAAGAGAGTACCGAGAGAGGGGACTTGGAGTACCGAAGTCAACTCACTTTAATGAATGATATGGAAAGTTTTTGGGCTTCTTGTGACATTCTACGTTTCCCTTAAATGAACAGGAAAAGGACTTGGTAAGATTGGTTCATGAAATGAAGAACAATGAGGAGGATTAGCTGTCCAAATTTACAGCCAAGTTGTCCAAATTAATAACCAAGTTGTCCAAAATAAGAGTCAAATTCACCTATACATATCAATTCATTTTTAAATGTATTAAGACCAATTTTAGTAAAAACAAAGACTATAAACCATTGCCAAGTTTCTAAACAAACCTTCTGAAAAGAGAGTAACAAAAAAAATCAATTAGCATTGAAAATATCGCATTTCAAACTTGGAACATCGATGCTTATAAGCAGACTGTTCAAAATTATGAGCCTTTACCCTACTTTTCTTTTCTAAGCACACAGAAAAAAAAATATTTTGAAAAATTGTTCGTATATGTTTGTGAATACGTTCTGGGATTTCACAAAATGCTCATAAATCGTATAATCCACAAAAAAGTTTGTAAAAGTTTGTACTTTTTGACAAACATTGCTCGTAACATAATCATCTAACGAGAATTTTTTGTTCTTGTACACACATTTGTCCGTAAAATATTGTTTGTCTGACAAAACTTTACGAACAAATGTTTGTAAAAAAAAACAAAAAATGCTCTTTAAATAATCATGTGGACGAACACTGTTTGTGAAAAAAGTATAAACTTTTACGAACTTTTTTGTGCGTTGTACGGTTTCCAAGCATTTTGTAAGCCTCCAGGAGGAATTTACAAACATTTACCAACAATTTTACGAAATATTTTTCTCTGTGCATGTTTTTAAAAATTTAAATGACAGCTAGATTTCCACACTCTTACTAAAATATTAAACATATATTTACAAAATAAAGTCGTACTATATGTTGTTCATGTATATTAACTCGATGTACTTAATTGAATTTAAACATACTAAAATAAAACCAAAATTGTTCATGCACATATCATTTCCCATATACATTTTATTTTGCATCTCATAATAAAATTATCATAACATAGTATAGAACTATAGTAGCTTTACTTTGGCTTTAAAACACCAAGAATTCTAGGGACAAAACCAAATTTCTCATCCAATGTTTGTGGTTTTCCGCAAACTAAAATTCCTTTGAACGTCTGTTTCGTCATTGTTTTTGGTATCCCCCAAGAATGACACACTCTAAATCGGTATCCCCACATAGTACAACTTTCCAAAAGCAAAAACTTTCCTCTTTTGTCTCTCAAAACACCATTTTATTTCCCCTCCGTTAGACAATTTAAATTATAACATGCAGGAAAATCATCCCTCCCGTTCGACTTATCCTGCAGGTGTTGAAAATTTAAAGTCCTTAAATCATTTTAGCATTTCATCCATACTTAAAGCCCCCCTACTCCCCATATTTTGAGCCACCCCTCAACATAGAAAAAAAATTAGATAAATATGCATCAAAATGAGATATTTCAGCATGTACCGTGCGCCTTACGAAAAGCCAAGAGCATCTCAATTTCTGTCACGTAGAATTTTAATAAAAATGCTATTATATCTGAGGAATATAATGTTCAATATTTGAGGGACATTTTATCCTTGAGACGCTCCCTGTACTGTACACACTATATATTAGAGAACCTGAGATACATTTTCTCTTCACAGAAACTACTTTCAGGACTGTTTTTGGAATTGTATTCCTGATATTTTGGTGTCTTTCTTTTTTTTTTCATCATGTCCTCACCCGAGGACAAATTCAATTGAATTGTTGAGAATCTCATAAAAGAACTTGACTTTCCTCCAAGATATGTCCACAAAATACTGAACAAATCAACTCAATCATCCCATTGTCCCATTTTCAGACATCTTCCACACAAAAGTGAATGCGATGGAACTTTACCAAATCGTCAAAATAGCAATAAATAAAGTAGAAAATTGACAAAAATATTCAAGATAGGTCCATATATTTCCATAAAAGTCATTTATGTCTAACAAGGTGCTCCAAATCTTCTCTTTATAAGACAAGAAAATACAATTTTCTCTTGAGCACCATTGACCTTAAATTCTGTTAAAGGGACATTACGTCCTTTAATTAAAAACAATCCAAAACAAAAGAGAATAAAAACAATTAACACCAGCCAAGAACTTGTGCAAATTTCTCGTAGATATTTAATCTAGAACACCTGTTTGACCCCTTTGATTGCTTCAAAATAAATCTGAATGGAAATACGTTAATTTGAAATATTAGAGAAACAATTACAATCAAATTTTAATTGAATTCTGAGATTAAAAGCCATAACTATGCCCTCGAGCATCTTTCAGGAGATGAAAGGAATTTAACATTGAATTGTCAAACTCATTCACTGTTTTACCTAAAGCGATGACACAGGAGATCAATCAATGGTTGAATAATTGTGGAATTCTCAATTCAAATCACAAATACACCAGTATCATATTATCAAAGAGTAATATCACATGGTATAATCACTTACATGTCAGTATAAGGGAGAACGAAGGTGTTTGCGAATGTTTTATGTCGGAAGTCTTTTATTTCGATCACAGTACATTTAAAAACGGCCAAATAATTTTACGATTGAAAATATTTATATTGCGATTTGAAATATACAAAATAAGCCACGCCCACAAATTTAAACTGTCAGTCGAAGTAGACGTTTCCTTTATAAGCCTCATGAATAAATCCATAGAACTTATTTAACACTAAACCTACTAAGACCGGCAAATTGACCGATTTTAAACTTTTTAAATTAACGGTGTGGGAGACTGGGGCAAAAAGTCACAAAACGGATATTTTATTTTTTTACAAGCTACTCGAGCGCTTCAAAAATTTCTAATTAGCGCAGTTTTATAGGAAATTTACCGCTCTACAACTTTGTGAAAGTAATTTTCCTCTATTTTGTAAGGAAATACGTTTATCGAGCCAATTTCTAAAAGGTAATTTTGTGATCATTCTCAAAAATGCTGGGGCAAATAGTACCAGACATTGGGTATCATCATATTTTAATTCGCTTCATTACGGGCTTCGGTAAATTTGAAAAAATATCTAGAGGACATATTTCCATACAACATTTATTCATCTACACCTTTGTAAAACACCGTTTTCTCTGCGAGAAAAGTGAGAAAACAAGAAAAGCGCTTTTCAAGCTATTTTAGAAAAAAAAAACACACAATAGACTGCAAATCGTTTGACCAATGCAAACAACCAGCGGCGAGACATGATAATGACGTTTCTTTTCGCCGTAAGACATCAGAAATTGCTTCGCTTTTTTTTTACTTTTTGCTCTATACCTTTTGTTACTTTTTACCCCAAGTGGCCATTTTTAATAAAAGGATTTCTGGAGAAAAGAACTTTGTGAAATTCTAAAAAATAGCGGATTCGTATTCAAAAAATCCAAATTATTTAAAAAATATTTACCAGTGCATCAATTTTGGAAAATAAGTAGGCAATAATAGATATCTTCTGCAAGGAAAATATTTCAAAAATAGGGCTAAAAATTTCGATATTTTTTTTTATTTTCTAAATTCCTTGTTTGAATTCTAAGAAACTTACGACATTGAAGAAGGTCTATGGAAGCTATCTATTGAAAAAATTTGAGCCGCTATCTTTTTTACCTTAGAAGATATTGAATTTTGAATTTTTCGATTTGTGACTTTTTGCCCCAGTCTCCCCTACAATGTCGGTATCATTTCATACCTTATGAATTTCTTAAAATATGCACGTAATATATATTTCAGTGTTTAAATTCTAATTTTAATGGCTCCGGCACACCTTTTAGATCAGGAAAATTTCATGAAGTCAAAATTCGAAATCCTTTCTTTCTCACATGTTTTGCATATGACTATCTCATTCTTTCGAATATCAAATTCGATTGAGCTAAATTGAATTTGGAGTGATGTTTAAGAGAAGAAGAAGAGTGCGAGAGAATGAGATAGACATATGCAAAACATGTGAGAAAGAAATGGATCCGAAATTCGACTTCATAAAATTTTCTTGATCTAAAAGGTGTGCCGGAGCCATAAGAAACTATTTTCTGAAGTCATGCCCTGTTGTTAACATTAACCTGACACATAGCCTAAAATTGAAGAAAATTTGAAGATATGTGAACACTAGCACTTCCTCATAAAGTCGTTGCAAATCGAAACCTAAACCTAACCTCTAATTTTTACCCGTTTCTCGATAAAATTGTTTTAAAAGCTACAAAAAATGTATAAAACATACACAATTAGTGTTGGTTTCTCATAAAACCTCTATCGAAGGTGTGGCCTATTTTTTAAAAAGGGCTACGCTTAAGTTTGTATAGGCTGTTGTGGTTTAACTTTAACGATATTGCAGCATCCTTTTTCAAAAAGAAAAACATTGAAAATGTATCAGCCTCAACTATTATTAACTATATCTCCTGAAAGAGGCGTGGTCTAAATTATTTATTATAAAACCCTCTTTCAAGTTCGATAATACCTTCTTACAAAATTTGGTATTTATGGCCCCCTGGATGCCAAAACTCTAACAATTTAAAACCATTCTACACAAAATCTTCCATAAAATTCAACTGAAAATCCCCACTCTCCTCTATTCCTGAGGAAATTCAATTTAAATTTGCCTTTAGGCCTCGCAGCCAAATTATATTTTGAAACACAATTGATTAATCTCATGGATATTTCATTTTCATATAGTTTTCCAATTTGCATGACAATATTGAGCTTTCGCTGAAAATTCTGAATACATAGAATTATCTTTTGGCAGTGTCTTATAAGAATACATCCAAAATAACTAAATGAATCAATGTAAATCTCATCAAAACTTTTGTTGGCAAGATTTATAAAGAAAAAAGTCCTGAATTCAGATATGTGAATTTTATTGAATTTTAGCTCAAGGTATAATGCTATAAATAAAAATCATCTAAGAATGTATAAATAAATGAGATTGAAAAATAATTGTCAAATGAATGCCAGAAGATGTATTGAAACTTTTATTAAAAAAGTTTTAATGCACTCTAATCGAAAAGGTTTTAAAATTCAATTTAAACGGAAAATTTAATTTGTATGGCATGTATATTTTCCACTGAGAGTAGCTTGACTGAAATGTAAATGAAATATTTTAAGTGAATGGTAGAATAATTTAGCAATTAGTTAATAAAATATATGAAACAAATCCTTTACAATGCAAAAAATACAGGTATTCTGAATTCCTGGGAAATTGACTGCGTATTAAAATGTAAGTATATGAAAAAGCAATTTTGTTGACAATTTTCACGTTTAATTAAGAAGCTAATTTGCTCAAATTCGCTGTAGTTTTTCATATTTTATCGTGATTCTTTATAATTGAGCGCTTTTTGTGGAATTTACAAAGGTTTTGACGCCCAAATCTATCGATGAACCGGATGACATTTCGGCCCAGCAAATTTGAGAGAGAGCCTACTGTATTTACGAAGAAGTATTTTCAAATCAAACTCAAATAACCAGTAATAATCTTTTCATCCGTTTGAGGGCACTGTTTTCTGCCGCAGATGGCGCTGGAAACTACAGTAGACTCTCGCTAATTCGGCTATTTTATGATGGGGCTACTTTATAATTCGGGCGGCAGTTATTTGCATTATTAAAAAGTTTTCATGAAATTTATAATAGCAATGAGCATATAAACTCAATATGAGTATGCAGATGACTAAAAAATCGTTGCATTTCAAACAATTTGCTGCCCGAATTTCTCTCTAATTCGGTTGACATTTCGGTCCCAAATGCCCGAATTTGGGAAAGTCTACTGTACTTCTACTATTCTACTAATATATCAAGCTTACAAATAATAAGTTCCAGCCAAATTAAATAGTAGTTTACAATTTTTCAAAATTTCGTTTCTACCATTTTTCCCTATATTTTCACACAGATTTTCAAACAAATATTCTACACATGAATAGACGATAAAACATCTAAAAGCCCGCGAAGTGTTAATAAATTACATGAGCCTTGAAAAATTCCACAAGTTGTGGTAAATCGAAGAAAAGCATCCTTATGTGGTGAATAAAATTTCCAGCTGAGAATTTTCACAACAACCCACAAAATTGTGGCGAATCAAACCGAAAATCCATGTGGATTTGACTTTATCCACTTATTTGTGCGCCACGTGTCGCCACTTTGGTTTTTCTCTCCCCTAAAATTTTGTCACGAATGAAAATTGTGTCACTTTTCTAAATATTTGATTCTTCCGTTTATATGGATAAAATTTTCTGCTTGCACTCTGACTTTTCATTTGTAATTGTCCATGAATAAATGATAGCATGGATTATCCTTTGGATTCCAATAGAGAGAAATGTTCAATGGACTTTATCGTTTTGTTGCCTTACATACTTGAAATAACTTTTGTTAACTTTTGCACATTTTCCATAGAAGATAAATAAATATACATATATAGAAGAAACTTTTTAATAGTGAATAATGCAAATATGCAATATTTTCATGCTATTTAAAATATCTCATTTTACTTATACAGCAAAGTTTTTGCACGTTGTCTTGATTTTATTAGAGTTTACAGTGAATATTATTAAAAGTAAACAATACTTTGGTAAAATTCTCAAAATTGCAAAAGTTTCAAGTGGTTTGGGAATTATTTTCTAATTTATAATTTCAAATATTATTACTCCCATTTTCCATATTTTCAAATTCAACCTTTCACCAGAGGAACAAATAAAATCTTTTGTAAAGAAATACCCTATAATAAAACTTAAGTAATATTATATTTGGACAACCTTTCACTTCTTTTTGCGTAAAAGGGCATCCAATTCAAGAGTCATATACTCAACTGTCGCCTAAATGCTTTTATCGCTCAAAGACGCCAAGCCAATGATTCACTAATTGGTCATTAGTAATTTAATGCTTCAATTACCCAGTATTTATTTTTCATTTAATAGGATATTATCATTCATGCTTTTCCTGTAAACGTTGCCGTTTCAGCAAGTTTTACTTAGGGATATGGTACTATTTTATTAATATATCAATTGATTAAAAAATAAAAGGGACAGATAATCCTAACCGGCTTATGTAGGTGAGATTCTTAACGTGAGCTAACTCGGAGTGCATGCAATTTCGATTTAGAGCTGAAGTTGGGAGACGCCATTCAGTTATCTTGAATCAAATTCGTGAAATTATACAAATTTTGTATTTAAACCAAAATATCAAGGATTTGGATGAACTGACAGAAAAGTGATATATGGATGAAATGTAGACCAGAATGTTCTCTATAATTTTCCTATAGAACATGATCTCATCGATTACTCAGAAGCCAAGATAATCGAGGTTTTTTGTTTCTTAACTCGTTTTTTCATCCAGAGTGCCCCAAGTAGTCATTTGTTGAGCTTCAACTATTTCAAAGAATTGTTGTATTTTGTGGGACTTTCCATTTAAAACCCTATTTTAAGTGTCTTGGTGGAGTAGAGGCAGTCAAATTGGCATCTGAGTGATTTCAAAGCGTTTTTATGGGAAAAATCATTTTTTTCACACTTAAACGGCAAAATCGGAGTGATAGCGTAGTCTGAGCGGAAAATGATGTATGGACGAAATATAGAGACAAATGTGTTCTACAATTGTGTCGAAGTAATCATCAAAATCGGTTTAGCGACAGTCGAGATAATTGAGGTTATGTGATATTGAAATTGGTTTTTCGACTGTGGCGCCCCTGGTGTTGGTCCCACGAAGTTCAAATATTCTAGAAAGTTGTAGCATTTGGTGAGATCTTTCGTTTAAGCCCTCACTCATCAAAATCGGTCACATAGAACCGGAGATATGATTTTTTGAATTTTGTGAACTTTGACCCCTCATATCTCCGGTTCTGTTTTAACCACGGCGCGCATACGCACCATTTTGGAAACGTCCTAGACTGGACTACAACATACTAAAATTTCATTAACTTGCACAATGCCGTTTTTGAGAAAAGTGACTTTGAATTTCGATGAATTTTGACGCTATCACAGCGCCACCTGTGGTGACTTTTTGAACTTCCATCTGAAAGTGCTCATCGAGACGAAACCAAAAAGGTAAAATTTAGGTCGCTATGTTAATTAGAACCGGAGATAGAGGCCGGTCAATGTTCGAACTTTGACCCCTTATAGCTCGGGTCAGGGGTTATGGATCGACTTAAGGTTTTTTTTGTTTGATAGGTATAATCAACGGCTACAACATACTAAATTTTCAGCCCGATGCACAATGGAATTTTTGAGTTATTTAACTTTTAAGATTTAAAAATTTTCTTTTTAAAAAAAGCGCCCCTAGCGGTGGTTTTATGAACTTGCGATGTTAGAAGGGGAAGTGGCATTTCACGAGAGCTTTCCAAAAAGCCCTCACTTTTTAAATTCTGACAATTAGAACCGGAGTTATGGCCATTTTAAGAAATTTTTTTTGGACCCTTATAGCTCGGGTCAGGGGGGTCGGGGGACCTTAAGTTTGGTATTTATGGAAAGCTCTAAGGCCCAGCTATAACATACTAAAATTTGAGTCCGCTGAATGCCATAGGGGCGGAGCTATTGAGAAAACAAAAAAAGGGGGGTCTTCAAAATGGCGGAAGGAGGGGTGGGGGGTGGGGGGTCTATGCACCAAGTTGCAATTTTCACCCGATATATAACCTTTGCCGAAAACCGCAAGTCGATATCTTTTTTAGTTTAGGAGCTATTAAGCTCCAAAGAGCGGCCGGCCGGCCGGCCGGGAACGTAACTTAGCCCCCCATATATTCGTGATCAGGAAGTGGCGAAACACATTTTGGCCAAGTTTGAGGTCGATCGAACGACATGAAATTTTGTTAGGATTATAGTAGGTGAGATTGTTAAGAATCTCACCTAATATATGTATAATATTAATTTTATTAAGCAATTATTTTATATTCTTTTATTTTTGTTTTTAGATTTATACAACACTGCAGTGTATTTATCAGTGTATTTATATATTTTCGATAATTTTTCAGTGAATTAATCTTATTATAAAAACGTTGTGAAATTCTGTTTTTCATGAACTTTCAATACCTATTAGTTATCTGAAAGCTCTCAAAAGTGAACTCACATGAATTTCAACAATGTATAACAAGTTGCATCAACATTATATTATTACTTTATAGTTTGAAAAGCGGATATTGCATTTTGAGGATAAGAAACTTATCTGAGAGATATTTCAAGTATAGAAGATTATATACTCTTTAGACAGACACTTCTAATAAGAGCAATTTAGTACTATGGCAAATGTTTCAACAAATAAATGTAGAATATGTTCCAAAATATCCAAGAACATTAAATTTATACTGACCCCAAAGAGAACCTATTTAATGCTGTAATAGTTCACAAAGACCTCAAATTGTTTGTTCATACAGTGAGTGTCAATAGTTTGTTGCCTAATGGATGTTTGAGAAATCAAGTGAAAAAAATGATAGAAAAAAATACTTTTCCAAATTTTTCTTTTTGCAGATGAGTTCCTTGTAATCCGTAGATATTATTTATAGTTTTCAAAAAAAATAATTAATTTTATTTCATATCAAAAATAATTGTTTTCCAAAAGTTGGTCATTTTTGAAAAAATCAAAAGTTTGTTGCCTCATTAAAAAAACTAATTCAAAATGGTGAAAACGTGCAACCAACTTTATGTAAACCGGTTACATTTTGAGCTTATGTCATTTGATAGGCAAATGGTGGATTTGTACATTTTTAAGTCTGTCAATGGTAAATATATAGGTGTAAAAGTGATGATAAATAACAAGAAATAATCAGTTTTTTTGATAATTCATAATTTAGGTTATAATGGCAAATTACAAAAAGTTGAAAGGTGGGATATTGTCCAGAGATACTGCTGGAAGGAATCGGCGTCGCTTAATTGCCAAATTTTATAGAAATTCATGAAAAGTTATACATAAAATGGTCAAATATTATAGTTATGAGGCACGAGTACATCTGAAAAACGCTACTGGTAGACCCAGGGTTTCGACTCAGAAAGTCGATAACCGCATTCTAGGTATCTCTGATAGTAACCCCATGATGTTTGCTTCAAAAATTCAAAGTCGGCTGGTTACAGAAGGCATCCAGGCTTCAAATGCTTCGAAAATCAAACTCAAAATGAAAGAAAATATAAGAATAGGTACTTGGCTCGCAAGATTCCATTGGTAAGCAAAACCAAACTGCGTAAGAGGTTGTATTAATACGTTTTTAGCATGCTCCAAGTGAATTTACAACCTTTTAACCAGATTGGTTTTGTTTACCAATGGAAACCTGTAAACCAAGTAATTATTCTTACCACTTTCATTAAATTGCGGTTGGTTTTGAAGCCTGTATGCCTTCTGTAACCAGCCGACTCTGAATTTTTGAAGCAAACATCATGGGGTTACTGTCAGAGATACCTAGAATGCGGTTATCGACTTTCTGAGTCGAAACCCTGGGTCTACCAGTAGCGTTTTTCAGATGTACTCGTGCCTCATAACTATAATATTTGACCATTTTATGTATAACTTTTCATGAATTTCCATAAAATTTGGCAATTAAGCGACGCCGATTCCTTCCAGCAGTATCTCTGGACAATATCCCACCTTTCAACTTTTTGTAATTTGCCATTATAACCTAAATTATGAATTATCAAAAAAACTGATTATTTCTTGTTATTTATCATCACTTTTACACCTATATATTTACCATTGACAGCCTTAAAAATGTACAAATCCACCATTTGCCTATCAAATGACATAAGCTCAAAATGTAACCGGTTTACATAAAGTTGGTTGCACGTTTTCACCATTTTGAATTAGTTTTTTTAATGAGGCAACAAACTTTTGATTTTTCAAAAATGACCAACTTTTGGAAAACAATTATTTTTGATATGAAATAAAATTAATTATTTTTTTTGAAAACTATAAATAATATCTACGGATTACAAGGAACTCATCTGCAAAAAGAAAAATTTGGAAAAGTATTTTTTTCTATCATTTTTTTCACTTGATTTCTCAAACATCCATTAGGCAACAAACTATTGACACTCACTGTAGATTATCCTACATTATGTTCACAAGGAGAGCTCTTACTACGCCACAAAGAGCCTATTGATGTTTCTGCCAACCTAATTAGATACACTATTCTCGATATTGGAGTGGAAAGTGAAGATAACCGGCGCCTAAATAGAATTTCAATTTCATAAACATCTCAAATTGTGATATCAAAATTGCAAATTATTTACCATAAAAAAAAGATAAGAATTTTATTTCAGATTAGGAAATGCCGGAGGTATTCCAAATAGATAAGCTGTTATCGCCGTGGTTGTGTTTAGAAAATGTGAATGATCCGGAATACACGAATTCCCCAATGCTTGAATCACGATTTTAATTAAAAGTCTGTTGTCTTGTGTCAATATTTAGCTTACGGCTATTGAAACAATTGCATTACGCAGAAATTACAACAATATATTTTTAACTAGAAAAAGATATATCACATTCAGTTGTGAAATATATAATTTGAATTAAATTTAACAGAGTTAGTGGAAGTGGAAAAAACCGTCTTTAGAGAATGTCCAATTTATAGAGGGGTCACCGATAACCGTAAGTCGTTATCTTTTACAGTTTTGCCTCATGCCTTATAGGCACCAACACAATGACAGAATTTGCAAAAATAATGATCTGAATTGAGAAGCCGAAATATTTATGAATCAAAAACAATTAGTCATCGACTTTGAGGCGGCGATGGACACATAATCAGATCATCCGTGTGAACTAGGGGTATAAGACTTTTCCTATTTTTCTAGTATCATCTGTAGTGTGACCAACGATCAAACAATGCTCATCTACGCAGGTCTGTAACAAAACAAAATAAAGTGTAAAGATCCCTGCTATTGCTTAGTTTCCAATTAAGATTCTTTGCATTTGAATGAACCGATTTTAATAAAATTAGTTGAGAAAAAATTTCGTGTCTACTTTTTGATGCAGTATCCAATTCTGGAGTGACATGATAAAATATTTTCGATAGTATCGACTGTCGGTTTGAAAAATTTAAGAGATAGATGCACTCTTTGTAGATAATATAGATATTTATCAGTAGTCACATTATTTTAAGAATATCACAATAAATAGTCCAACAACCTAACAACCTATAACCCAACAGATATAGATTTATCGATACTATCGATTCGATAAAACGGGGCTTTAAGGGTTCAGCGTATTAATTAATACTATCCCAGTCTCTACCTCAACCTCCACGCGGTAAGCCCTATACTCCAGTCGAAATTTTCGGAAAGACTGACGGAAGAGGGGACCTTGTTTTGGCGATTTGAATTAGGGGAAACTAGGGCACCACCAAACACGAGGTACCGCCAAACACTGCGATTTTTTAATTGGATATCAGAGGATAAGACCAATAGGAATTTATAGGCACTATAGGGATGCTTGTCCACTGAAGGAATGGTCGAGATAGTCCAAGTAGTTTAGAAATAAAAATTAGTGTTTGGTGGTACCCCGTGTTTGGTGGTGCCCCAGTTTTCCCTATATTTCTATTTTTTGGCGGACGAGGATTTGTGACGATGGTTAGGTCGCTACAGGGTGATGTGCAGAAGAGCGAGTATTTTACTTGACAACGGACAACCCTAAAACCATTTAAATATGGTTACTAACTTGACGTCAGGTGGCAACCTGCCGTAAAAGTAAAGCCAAACATTTTTATGCTTGTATGTTATGACGATGTAGGGTAAAGGGTACAATTTGGACAGAGCTTTTTGTCTTGATAAATTTAGTACTTCATTTTTATTTGTAAATTTTGAATGCTTTAGTTTTATAATTTGGTTCTTTGTGCTTAAACACAAATTTTATACTGTATTTATCAAGAAAAAAGCCATGTCCAACTTGTACCAGCGAATTGTCCAACTTATAACACTAATTCCAAATTATATCACTTTACCCTACAAGGAGTGTACCTCTTCTAATGGGAAAATGGCAAGGGATGTGTGTGATACTATTGATTTGATAGTATTGAAAAGTTGTCATTTCACCCCTGTATTCTGTACTGTAACTACACATGTTAAGCTTAACCTAAAATCGAGTCTGCATTCAAGGACATGTAACCTATATTTTACTGCTCGAACTCCACGGAGAGAGCAGTATATATGATCCCTCGATTTTTTCACCCCCCAAAATTTCCACTTTCCACCCCCGGAGACCACTTTTCTCAACAAATCTTCACGTTTCAGACGATTTCTGAGAAATGTCGTCACGCTGTTTGTCCGTCTGTCCGTCCGGCTGTCATCAGCTCTAGAGGCCAAACGGTAAGAGATAGCGACTTCTGACCTTCGGGGGACCCCCCATAAGTTAACCCGGATCGTTAATATGCCCCTCATTTTCCCCCCACGCCCTCCCCTTCCCCTCCAAAACTATGTTTTTTTTTTGGGATTGCTCCAAAACGCGTCGTGCGATTTTTTTCATTTCTGGATATGTTTTAGACCAGAGGCGTGCAAGAACCATTCGGTTTCAACGGTCAAATGAAACATGTAAGTCAATGGTCAAAACGCTACTAGAACAAACTTATTTTGACATTTATTCGGTTTCAACGGTTTTTGCACACCTCTGTTTTAGAGATTACCCAGGCGAACATTTCGTCCATATACGAAAATACCGTTGAATCATTCCTAATAACGGTTTTTCAAGGTCAAGAGTTCAAAAAAACACTAGAGAGCGCATTTATCAAGCAAATGGGGTCATGTTTCATATTTGGGGTCGTTGGAAAGTTCTTGGAATTTCCTATAAAACTGAACGAGTTCCAATCGGTTTTGAATCGGTAATGAACCGGTTCATAACTGATAAAAAATTTTATCTGAAAATCAATCCTATTACTTTTAAAACT